>NC_056735.1:1954578631-1954651131 GCF_019279795.1 Protopterus annectens
ATTTCATAGGATCATAGGAAGTTATTAGACTAATGACCATAGGGCCCTTACAAGCCTAACTAAGTTCTACCCTTATTTCCACAATCAGCATTTATTGCCCTTATACAAGAGGACACAGGTGGATCCCTTGGGGTGAATTAATGATTAACCATCCGATCGTCCAGATCATGTTTGAAGAGGGCTAATGAGGTGCTCTGTTTGACATGAAGAAGGAGTCTGCTCTAAAGGTGTGGTGCCCTCTGGAAGGCAAATCTGTCCCTCCAGGTCTTTAGAACAAGTAACCAGTGTACAATTTGACTTGCGGATATGCAGCATTTCCAATAAAGCAGGGTCAGAGATTGCCTTTTATGCAAGGCAGAGATTGCCTGTGAGTACTCGGTATGAAACAGAATAAAGTGACAGTGATTTCAGATGATCTGCATAAGACAGATGCAGGCAACCTTGAATTTTACCTGTGAGGAACCTCTGTGCTGTCTGCAATTGCTGCAGGTGCTTGGAAAGGTACATACCAAAACGTGTGTTGTACTCAATGATTGGCCTGATGTGGGAAGAGTACAGAGAGGATATAACTTCTTTTTTTTTTTTTTTGGAGGCAATACCCTTCTTATGAGATGCTCAGTACAAAATATCCTTCTTACTACTGTGAAGACATGGTGATCAAAGGTAAGGTTGCTGTCAACCTGTGTACCCAGGTCTTTCATAATTGAGTGCATACTTAGGGTGCTGCTATTGATGTGGTTGTTAGCAGGGACATCCCTCTTACTGAAAAGGATGAAAATACATTTTTTTGCATTGAGTTTAAGGCCATGACTTTGGCAGCAATCATTTGTTTGTTTAAGATCCTCTTGAAGGATGTTGACATCATTTGCAGAGTCTATGACCCCTCCCAGTTTGCAGTCATCAGCAAACTCTGTCACAGACCTTTAGTTTTTGCTTGTACATCAGAGAAATTGATTCCAAACAGTGCAGGTCCCAGGATTGATCCCTATGGAACACCACTGTTTACAGGTCTGCTGTTAGAGGTAGATTCCCCTGTTTTGGTTACATGTGTTCTATCAGTGAGCCTGTTAGTGACCCATCTAATGATATAAGGGTTGATACCTAGCTGGGTGATTTTGCCAGTAATGCCTGAGTATGGGATAGTGTCAAAACCTTGGCTAAGTCTAGGTAGACTGTATACACAGGTTTCCCCTCATCTAGTTTCTTGGTGACTGTCTAGAGGAAGTCCACCAAGTTTAACAGACATGACCTCCCTTTAACAAATCCAAACTGAGTACAGTCAGGTGTTTGCAGATTACCTATATCTTTGTTGATAAGGTTCATGATGATTTGCTCTATAGCCTTGCAGATAAGGCTAGCCAGGCTAAGAGGTCTATAGTTCCCCAGGGTCAGTGGAAGCACCACCTTTGTGCAAGGGAATAACACTGTCATTTTCTATTCGAATGAAGCCGGTGCTTAGACTATGACTGAAAAGACTACCTAATGGTGTTGGTAATTCCTGTTGGGGCACATATAGGATGCAGCCTGGGATGTTATCAGGTCCCATTCATGCTGTGTTTTTGGCCTTAGAGTGAGCATATACAACCTTCTCTTTAGAGATACAAGGTAGAGGACAGGTGGTAGGGATGTCACTGGGTACATGTGGCGGGGATAGGGGAGTGAAGTTTTCACAGAACCTTTTGGCCAACAGATTAGCAATGTCCACAGGTTCAGTACATGTGGTATCATTAACTAATATTTCAGCAGGAATCTGGGCCTTTCCTTTTAGCTTATGGATGTAACTAAAGAATGCCTTTTGGTTGTCCTTAGTTGAGGAAGCTAATTTGGATTCATAGCTTGCTTTGGAGGACTTCACAAGAAGTCTTATTTGCTTGCTTAAGCTGAGGAGGTAATGTTTCTAGTTTAGGGCTTGCTCCTTCTTACTCTTAGACAGCAATTTCTTCCTCTCGTTGTAAAGCCTGTTAATGGCAATTATCCACCAGGCAGGTTTGCTCTTCCCTGAGGAGCTTGTTTTGATCCTATTATGTACAGCTAAGTCAAAGCAGTTATACAGGTGTTTGTATAAAGCATTGGTGTAGAACTCAGCATAGTTATCAGTTCTATTTGAGGGGGGTGGTGCTGTGAAGCTATTTATACCATCACATAAGAGGTTATAATCTGCTTTGGAGAAGTTTTTTTAGTTTAGTTTCGAATGGGGGGGGGGGGCAGGTGTGATAGTTACTTTGAATGAGACTGATTTGTGGTCAGATGTTACCAGGAAGACCTCAGTGGGGGTGCTAAAGTGGCCCCCCCATACAGGTAAGCACCATATCCAGGATGCTGGCACCCCTTGTGGGGGTGTCAACTAGCTGGTCCAGTGCATTGGAGTTAACAAAGTCGAGGTACCTTTGGGAAAGTGAGTTTGAGCATGAGTAATTTACCCAGTCAATGAATGGGTAGTTAAATTTGCCCAAAACCATGGATGTATCTTGATAGACTCAAGTAGATCCAAATAGGCAGACTGCGTGTCCTGATTCATTGAGGTGGTCCTGTAACTGGTGATGACATGAATAGGTGCCTTACCAACAGTAAATTGCACCTGAAGTATCTCTAGGGAATCATACTGTTTAACCAATCTAGAGGTGTATTTATTTTTAATAAATATTGATACACAACCTCCTTTAGTTTTCATGCCTTCAGTTTGTGGTCTGATCGTGTGGAAGGAGGTGTAACCTGGTATTGCTGGGGTGTTCTCCACAGCCTTGAACTAGGTCTCTGTGACTGCACAAATGTCTGTGTCTTCAATGGTAGGAACTGCTTCCAGTGAGTGCAGTTTCATGTTAAGACTCCTAGCATTTAGCAGCATAACCTTGAGGTTGTTTTTATGCAGTTTGTACAGTGGGAAGTTTGTCCTTGAGACACTGCCTAAAAAAAGTCACTATGGGGGTGGCAAGAGCCTTAGCCAGTAGCCAAAATCCTAGGGGTGACAGATGAAGGCCATCTCTGGAAAAGCACTAAGGTCTGTCGATCATGTCATCCCAGGTTGACAGATACCGGATCCCCTTAGAATGACACCAGAAACTAAGCCAATTATTGACGTCAATCATTTTTTTCTTTGTATTGAGGCATCATCCTAGGTGAAGGTAAAATGCTGCTTAAGGCTGGGGACATACATGCCTGATACACATAGTCCAAGAGCTCAGTCGTGTCTCTCTTCATAAAGTCCAGAGAGAGTACATCTGAAGTCATTCACACAAACACGGATGATGACAGAGTCATAACAGTACCTGTTTTTTTGAGACTAGAGCACATGTGTGATATGGCAGATCCTGGCACCTGACAGACAGCTGACCATGACCTTTTCCTTATCCATCTCGGTGAGAGGGACATCTGTGTATCTCATGATGGAATCATCTATGACTAATATGCTTGGTTTTATGTTTTGCCTTAAGGGCTTGACAGGTCAGACAATGATGCATAAGCTGTTATGTGTACTGTGTTCTGCAGAGGAAGTATTATGTGTAGTGTGCTTGTGTTTGTGTTTGGAAGGTCTCTGGTGTTTAGGTATGTTTCTGATAATGGCCTTCACATATGTAGGCATGTGTGATATGGGTTTGGGTGGAGTATGAGGTGAGGTGTGCATGTTGACCACCCACTCATTATAATATGTACTGACTGGTGTGTGAGAGAGCATGGATTCAAGGTTCATAATATAGTTGCATCTCTTACATGTTGAGTCAATGTGGACTAGGAATAGAGGGTTGTTAGTGAAAATGAGGCAGTTGCTGCATTGCAGTTGCTACACTGCCTCAGGATGCTCATGTCAACAAAGTTGGCTAGAGAAACTGTGGGAAATTGTCCCTCCATAGTGTTAGTTAAATTTATATAGTCAGGAAAAGCGGTCACACTTTGGAATGGTTAGTGGTGAGAGGTGTGCTGGTACCTCTGAATCAAGGCTTAGTGTTCCACCTGACAGTAGAGCAGGGCAGAGAAAAACCCCTGGAGGACCACAAGCAAAGTGCTAAGGAAAATTTAACAAGCAAAATGTTTGAGTCTGTAACTACCAGTGCTAACTACTGCTATGCAGCAGTACACGATGATGCACTACACACAAACAAGCACAAAAATGAGGCTTAAATAAAACAGGAAATAACCCTTTTAACTCAAATTAGCCAATAAGGATGCTCTCTCTGAACTCTAGTCCAATCGCCATCAATTAGATGGTACCCAGACGACACTCTCCTCCCACATGGGTGCAGAAGGGGCTTCACCAATAAAGATGGCTTGAATTTGATGCTCAGAATTTACAAAATAGACCTAGAAATAGCAAACCTGGAACTGGGCTACACTACAGCTGACCTAGTACAGTATACAGTAAAATGTGGCAAAAATCAGCTCAGATAATTTAAACAGACAGTAGAATGCAAATACAAATTAAAAATGCAATATAAGAGCAAAAACAGGCACTTACAGTTAGCTGTAAGCAAGGGATGCCTCAAATATTTCAGTATCTCAGTGAAGAGCTGGTTTTAGTGCTCAAGTGATACTAAATAGTCTAGATTCAGCAAGTCTGAATCTGGCCTATGCTATAAAATGCAGAAGTACTAGAAATTTAAAGTGCATAAAATCAGAGTCACAACAGCAAAAAAAAAAAAAAATTAAATAAAGCAGCAATTCGCAATGAATTCCCAGCTTAGAAATCTTCCTAATGTAAAGTACCTGGTTTAGAACCAATGTGCTTAAACCAAAATAAAGACACTTTGAATAACAGGCACAATAAACTTTCACCAGGAATTCCCAGCTTAGAAGGGTGTAAGCCACACTCTCCTGCCAGAAGAGTTTAGACAACAACCCTCCTAATGTAAAATCATTGGTTTGGTGCCCAAGTGCTTAAACCAGAACTAAGGCATGTTCAGTATAGCAGGCACAATGAGCCTTCAACCAGCAATTCCCAGCTTAGAAGGATATAGGCTATCCTTTCCTGCCACAAGAGTTTAGACCACAAATCGTCCTAATGTAAAATAACTGTTTTGGAACCTAAGTGCTTAAACCACAACAAAAACACTTAGAACAACTGGCACAATAAATCTTCACCCAACAATTCCCAGCTCAGAAAGGCAGAGACTACCTTGTCCTTCCAGAAGAGTGTAGACCACAAACCTTTTTATTGTAAAATAACTGGCCTGAAGCCCAAGTCCTTAAACCAAAACTAAGAGGCTTAGAATAGCAATTATAATTTAATCAAGCTACCAACAAGCAGTAATAAATGCAGCAGAATAAATGCAGCTGAACACTTTTAAGAACAAGCAACAAAAGCAAAATAAAGTAATATAGTAGGAAGAGACGCAATATAGTAAAAGCAGCTGAATAAAGTACATTTTTTATGGATGAACACAGTGCTTAACATGGTACATAGTTTGATTCTGATATTCTGCTTTTAATGATGAGAGTTGTATTTTAATGGCAAATTAAAGGTTTGGTAAATTGTTTATGGTGGGCATTTATAATTGTTTCTCCGGGACTAAATGGTTTAATCTTCTTAAGTCGTATTGAGCAATACAGCAACAATTTCTGAAGTCTGAAAAAAAATTCTGCCTTTCTGATCCTGACATTTATATTTCACATTGCACTTCTAAAAGTAAAGTGAATGATTCTTCCCACTCAACATTTAGTTGGCAGATCTACAGTTTAAAGATTATCCCAGCACCACCTCATGTATTATTACTTTAAATTCAAGTTTCATTTGCAAAGAATTACACAGTCATTTCAGGTGCCTGATCTTTCACAGTTTCATAGCAATTGCCTACACAAACCATGTATCTTAATTGCCCGCTTTCTGTTTGGCTGTGTGAAACATACACATTAAATTCAAAAATGAAAGGTGAACTAAGCTTACAGCAGTAAATGAGAAAAATACCTTCTGTCTGAATGAACAGTACACATCATTCACTTCTTAAAGAATTTGCATTAGAGTCACCAGACCCTCTGTAATGTGAAAGAACATTGCCATAGTACAACATTCAGAAGAATGTGCAATGCGAAAAAGGACTCATTTTAGCCAGTACAGGCCTTCTGCATGCTAGCAGTATAGCCCATTGAAGGATGAGCTGCAATACCTTCTCAAATCTTTTTATCTGCATAAACAATTGACGATAAGGTCTTCATATGGACTTGTACAAATCTTTGCAAAACAGGGTATCCACTACTTCAAGTCAACAAAAATCTACACTGCAATTTATTAGATAAGCATAAGGACATTCAGCTAGCCTGCCGACCATATTTACAGTACTTAACATGATTATCACTCTGTTTTTAGAATTAATCAAATCACTGAAAACAGTATATTTGCACAAAAACAGTGCTAATTAGATAAATCATGGAGGTGTACCTTCATGGAAAGATGCCAGTGGTACATTTTCAGGGATAAATAAACTCACCAGCTAAAAATACATACTTTTCCGGTAATGTATAATTAGTTCCTTATTAACTAGGAAAGCATGAATGCATCTGCATGGTAGAATGGATTGACATAGCTATATAGCATTCTGTAGTTTCTGTATCATAATATTTAAACAGAAAAATAAATCACAGGCATGCACAATGAAATGCAAATCCTGGGCTTGAAATGTAAAGTTTCAGCCAATGTGTGTGTAAATACCGAAGTGACTCCAGTATATTATGGGCCACACTAGGTAGGAGAAGCTAATAATCCTTATCCAGATGACCATTAGCCAGAAGTGTGTAGGAGAAGCATGAATAAGTATGTTCACTAAAGTCCTTAAAAGTCTACAGTGCAGAAAATAATTTCCAAAGGTGTTTACCCATCAGAAGAAAATACCATCCTTTGCTCTATTGATTCCATCTTTAAAAATGTGCCATTTGGTTTCCTGTAGTTCTTCTTCTTGTGAATGCTGCAGATTTGAGCTGTCGCCTATAAGTTATTTAGTAGCCACAAGCCCTTGACATAAGAATGCTTACAGAACACTTTTCTAGAGATTCATGATATCAAAGTCTGCAAGAGGAAAACAGAAACGTGGCAGACATAAATACTTTCCCATTCAAGTTACATTTGTATATGAATGAAGGCGCCAGCTACAGATTGCCTTGTCAGCTGTTGATACCTCACACTTGCAGTAAGTCAGTTTCTATGATTGCACCTGTACTTATTGAATTGCATACTTTTCAAAAGGAACATGGAGCTTGCAGGTCTAAACTGGCAAAAAAGGGACTTTTTTAGCTCCATGATAAGTGGCTATAAGAAAAAAATTAAAATTAGTAGGATGTGCATTATTCTGTTACAACTGCCTAGAGTTATACATGACATTAAGTATGAATTGGATGATTTAGGCAACTGTAGTCACTAATGTGGCATTGAAATTTATGTTGTAGTAGGTTGCCTTACGAGCTTCTGCTGGAATTATGCTCAATACACTTGATTAAGTGCTTAATGTAATATATCTAACAACACCTTATGAGCATTAATATAGCAATAGCTGACAACATGGGTGTGGTATATTGAAGAATTACACATGATTAGTGTGGTTTAATCAATATGGGCAAAACCCGAGTGATTACACAAAGCCAACCATGGGTAAATCTTTAATATACCATTCCACGGGGTCAGTCATTGCTTTTATAAAATGACTTTATTTAAGAAAAAAATGATTTACCTTTCTTAAATAATGCCTTTGTATAATGGTGCCGTCATGTTCTTCCTCATTGTTTCCTGATTCTGTTCTTTGACGATGTACTGCACATACATATGGGACTTGCATTCCTAGGCTAACACAGTACATCTCTGGTTTATCAGGCAAACAACTTAAGAAAGGATGATCTCCATTGCTATTTTTTTTTAAATAAAAAAGTGTCATCTCCCGACAGTTTAGAGGTATGAGAGAGACAGGAAAATACAAGGAAAATCAGGTATGTTGTTGTTTGCAAAACGTACCTAATTTTTCCTTGTATTTTCTGAATTATAATGAAAGTATCAAAGTGTGTTATCGCTTAATGTTAAGCAAGAAAATGTGTTTATTAAATGGTTTAGTTAGCATATAGTAAAAGATTATGATGCATTTTATGTATTCTAGACTGCCCAACTATAAATAGTGTATTTATGTAAGGTCATTGTTGTAATTTTGGAAACATGCAATGTTAATCAGTCAAAACTGCATTTCGAGCTATACATGTCTTTAGCTGAAGAGATGAAATCATTGGATTATATAATTTGGGCTTGCAATAGTTTACTGACCCATGGCCTTTTTTGTTGTACTGTTTTGTGGAAATTGGATGTTTCAGCAAATGCTTTATACAGCTTGCATTACATTGTGCTGGGTATCACTTGCTGAAATGAATATGAATAGGTAAGGTAAGTTTGTTTTGATACTTTCTTTTTTATGTTTGCACAACTTCAGAGGTGCCTACCATGTAAGAATAGAAATAACAAAAAGACTGGCCGCTCAATGGTACTTTAGCATTCAGACTTATATTGTTGGTATATTCTCGATCTACAATGGGCGCGCTGGTTGGGGTGACCAATCAGAGTGCTCCTTTTTGAATGTTAATGGCCAGTCATTGTATAATTACACTGTCTGGCTCCTTAATCAGTCTATTAAGTTATTAATCTATAGTTTGCATGTACTGTATTAAACATGAAAAGTGTAAATTTAAAAACAGTTGCTGGAGTTGCAAAATTGTGTTATGTTCCAAGTATATTTCCCTGGATATTGCAGCAGATGGAAGGTAAGTGATACACTGAAAGCACAGGAAAAGGGTGAATCTAGAAGATCACTCTTCTCCTTTAATTTTTTTTAACCCTAATGTAGGGGTAAGCCCTGCCCTAATCCCAAACTTATATATACCAACTCCGAGACCACCACACCTCAGCAAAAAGGGAATATTCTGAGAAATGGCCATCTCAGGCTTTGCATATGTAAGTCTGTTTTTCAACAATTCAGTCTCTGTTTTTGGAGTCACTCTAGTGGGTCCCTGCATTTAAATATGTTGATATATATGCGCAAACTCAAGGTTAGAACCTCTACAAACCCATGGCTCAGTAAAGAAACCAAACAAATCCTCAAGTCCAGAGACACTGCCTGGCATTACTATCAAAAAAACAAAGAAACACAAACCCTAACTAAGTACCAAGAACTGCGCAACCATGCAAAAAAATGCATTAGGCTGGACAAAAAATCCTACTACACAACATTACAAACTAAATACCAACACAACCCGAAAAAATTTTGGCAAAATGTAAACCAGCTACTAAAATCCACCCAAAAGGCTACCCCCAAACCAACCACCCCTGACACTAAAGTTCCCATCGAAACACAATTCAACTCCCACTTTGTGAACTCAATTCTATCCTTAGTATCACAGGACAGTTCCTTCCTCACTATCACCCAACACAAATAACACTAATACAAGCTTTACCCTCAAAACAGTTTCCACCACTTCAATCAAAAGCATGCTCTCCAAACTAAAAACCTCATCAACAGCAGCCAACCTACTCCCCAGCTATTTCTTGAAACTCACAGCAGATGCTACTGCTATCCCAGTCTCCACTCTCATAAACAGATCAATTGTTGAAAACTATGTGTCTAAACTCTGGAAAATATCCTATGTTACACCCATACATAAAGGTGGGACCTCCACTGAACTTAATAACTACAGACCCATTGCTTTACTCTCCCCCCTGGCCAAAATCCTAGAAAAATGCATCCATACCCAGATGCTAAACTATCTCCTAGACTGCAACATCCTGTCACCTACTCAGCATGGTTTCAGACCTGCCCATAGTACCACTACAGCTCTCCTCTGCTTCACAGACACAGTAAACCGTCTCAAAAATGAAGGCCTGCAAGTGTCAACTCTTTTTTGGATATGTCCAAAGCATTTGACACAGTCTCGCACCAAATCCTGCTAAACAAACTAAACCAATATCATCTATCTAATTCCACTCTTACCTGGTTCCAAAGCTACTTAACTGACCGGTACCAAGCTGTGAAATGGGAAAATTCTCTCTCTCCTCAGCTGCCCATAACTATAGGAGTCCCACAGGGTTCTATCTTAGGACAACTACTATTCACAGTCTTCACAAATGACCTCCACACCTCCACACAACATGCATCTATAATTCAGTATGCAGATGACACTACCTTAATCTGTGCTGCACAAAACATTCCCACCCTCCTGCAAACAACTCAACTAGCATTCTCTGATGTTGAAAACTACCTTACCAAAGCCCAACTTATCCTCAATCCAAAGAAAACTCAGCTTATGATTATAACCAGTTCTAACAAAACACTAACAGTCAATTCACTATCTACTCCACAAATGCTACTCCAATTGCTCCAGTGGCACAGGCTAAGCTATTGGGAATAACCATAGACTCCCACCTAAAATTTGATAGTCATCTGAACTTAACTATTAAAAAAGTACATGCCAAACTGGGGTCACTCTACCGTATCAAACCATTTCTTACCAACAACACAAGATCAGCCATTGCTCGCTCCCAACTTCTATCCACCCTACTGTATGCATCTCCCATTCTGACTAATCTCAACAAAACTGAACTAAGCAAAATGGAAGCTTGCTATAACAGAATTGCCCGTTTTGCTGCAAATTGCTCATATAGAACTCATCACTGTACTGCTTTGAGACAGCTCCACTGGCTTGAACTGCCCAACCTCCTAACCTACAATCAGCTCTGCCTCTGTCATTCTATCTATTACCTCCCCAATAAGTGTCCTGCCCTCAAAAACCTAGTACAACATCACTCAGCCAAAAGGCCTCTTAGATCATCAAGCAAACTACTACTAGAAGTCACCAACAGCTACAATAGCTTTGGATATGCACTATATAGTAGTCCAGTGGCTAAAAAATGGAACTCTGTCCCTACTAGCATTCAAAACACATCATCCAAAGCCTCCTTTAAAGACCTCATCAGGCAACATCTCAAGCAAAGTTGGCAGTGCCATGATTGCTCCCCAGGCTAGTGAAAGCGGATAACATATGCATACTAAATCTAGAGCAATTGATAATAGTTTTTCAATCTTACTCACAAACACTGGCTAATCTACAATGTATGTACTGTACCTGTGTACTATGTATGTATTCTACCTACATTCCAAAGTTCAGCTGTACACCACAAATCTATTACTTACCTTTATTTTTAAAATTAATATCTTTTTTGATTGTTCTCTCCACTGTAACTGTTTGTGCCGCATACCACTGTAAAAACATGTCTCTTGTAATTTGTGTGTATACTGATTATGTCTAAATAACTAAATTTTTCTTTGTGGAGCTTTTCTCCCCGGGCCTCTGCTGAAAAAGGGCCTTTTCGGCTCAGTCAGACACCCCCGGTTAACAAATGTAAAATAAATAAAATAAAATAAATATATATAGGTTCACTTTATAATTTTGAAATACTGAAATCCCGAATTTCAGTGGAATGTTTTTTTATTATTTCAAATAAGATGTCTTAAGAAACATTACATGAAATATAGATAAATAACATATTTACAATTCTAAAACATTACTAACTTCAAACCATTATATAACTATTTACATTGGTGTCTATGCAAATAACATTGAAATTCTATATTATATAAAGTTAGAAACATAAGATGATATATCTTCGTCGATCTTTTCGAGTATTTCTAGTACTTTCGTCCAAGAGTAATAGTAAGAAGTAGATCTTTTAATTCTGTTCTTCACTGTTAATATTTCCATGTGAGCAACTGTTGATGTTAAATTCTTAAATTCCTTCATCGTAGGAGAAGCTACATTTTTCCAGTGTATAGATTTTATGTGAAATTGCCAATAGTGACCATAGGATTTTTGTGTCTTTTTTTGGTACACAGTTTGGAATAGGAGAATTGAATAAAATTACAGACTTTGTTAATTGAAAATTATCATTATAAACAGTCTGAAAAAAATAGTTAATAGACTTCTAGTACATATTGAGACATATACATTCATAAAAAAAAACATGCTGCCAATCTGCTTTTATCTTGATTTGGCATCTCCAACATTGATCTTCACTAGAAAACATTTTGGCTAGCCTATGTGGTGTATAGAAACTTCTGTGTAGATATCTCCAAGTGAATAATTGCCAGTATTTTGATAATGTAGAAAATTTGGAAGATTTTAGAATATTACTTTTTTCTTCTTAAATTGGAGGATGGTTGTTTATTCAAGTATAATAATCGCAGTATGATTTTTCATGATAATTTTTTGTTTTTTTAACAATTCTATAGATATTGAATAAGTAACCTGTACCTGATAAGGTTGTTTTGTGATAAGAATAAGGTATTCAATGAGTTTTGGAGCTTCATGTCTAACTGAAGGTTATGTTTGTTCTACTTTATTTATAAGAAAATGTCTTAGATTTTGTAAAAGCAGCCAGTAGTCTTTATTTATATTATAATTGTAAGTTATCTGTTCATTTGTTAGTATTTTCCCTTTCTCTATAAGTTGATGCCAAAAGAGTAATTATACTTTCTTGAGTATATTCATTTTAGAGATTTGTGATGTATCTAGAATAATAGGTGTAAAAGCTATAGGGAAAATAAGAAAAATCCAAAAATTAATATTTGGTATTTGGTATTTTGTTTATATATGTTTTGAACACTGATAGTGTAGAGCCTTTGATGGTAATTTATTGATATTATTCCTTTTCCCTAAAAAATAATCTTTTAACATCCATATAAGGGGTGATGATATTACTGTTAAATTGTCTTGTATATGACTGTAATTAAATTCTATGTTAATCTGCTCATGGGCTTGTTTCCGTATAGATGTGTATGAATTATTTAACCATAGTGTTATATTTTTAATAACAGATGAGGTAATATATAAATCAATATCCGGTAAATGAATTCCACCATCTTCCCAATCTGGTAAATGCTGATTTAACTTTATATGGGGTTTATTTGGAAACCATAGAACATTTAAAATTAGTTTATTGTATCTTTGAATAATATATTTGGGAGGTGGCAATGAAAAGTTTTGTATTAGTATAATATTTTGGGAAATATAATTGCTTTAATAAGATATAGGGCTGGATTCACAAAGGCTTGCACAGAGTCTAAGAGTAGAGTAAGACTCCAGACAGCCAATACGTCTGCCGAGCGATCCATGAACAGCCGGCAGGGGCGTGCATGAGAGCTCCTAAAACTACTCTTGCACGGACAGTGTTAGGTTATGCAAATTACCTGATTTGCTGCTGAAAGCTATGCAAATGAGGTAAATTTGCGATCCAGGAAACACTAACCTGTCTGAGTAAGAGTAGTGTTATTTGCAGAAATGTACTCGGTTGGTAACTGAGTACCATTCTGCAAATAGCAAAACGGAGCTATGACAGCTCCAAATAAAGGATGCATCCAGTTGAGGAAGCATGCCAATGGCCAAATATAAGGCCAGTGGCATTTTTATCCATTGCAAATAATAAAAATTTTTTTTCCCTGATCTCCGATGTTTAAGCGTAGCACAGCGCCACGCAAACGTGCGGTGCTCTAAAAACCAGAAAAAAAAATAAAAGCCAAAAATAGGCATTTTATTCACAATATTAATCTGACATGCAGGTGAATGGCAGGCTGAAGACAACATGGCTACTGAGTAGTGGTTGCTAAGGGGGGAAGCTCAGTTTGAGAGATGTAACCAAGCATTAGTAGGCAATCCTATGCAAATGAGTATAAGGATAGTGAATCCCAATTTTCCCTGCCATGTTAACAATGTCCCTAGAATGTAAGAGGAGGATTAGGGGAGTAACAGGATAGAAGATAGGTGACATCATGATTGGGTATGTAAGCTTATTGGAGCAGAGTGGCATGTGTTTGCTGTGAGTTTATTAGGACTGGAAGAGGCGTGTCTACAGTTGTCTAAACTGAAACCCAAAAACCAAAGGTGTATGCCGTGGCTATCATTAAAGTTTCCTGCAAAGCTGCTTACACTGTGTGCACGCATGTGCACACCTGTAAACCTGTCTAAGCCTGTGTGCACATGTGTGTGCCTGTGTAAGCCTGTGTAAGGCTGTCTAAGCCTGTGTGCATGGATGTGCACCCGCCTAAGCTGGTGTAAACCTGTGTAAGCCTGTGTGCGTGGATGTGCACCCGCCTAAGCCTGTATACGCCTGTTTAAGCCTGCATGCGTGCACATGTGCTCGTGTTTGCGCTTGTTTGCGTGGTGCTGCCCCCTGTTGAAACAGAAAGGGAAAATGAAGGAAAAGTAGCAGTAGGAAGTTAACCAAGGAGAACTAGCAGAGCTGCCAGGTGAAATCAATCAGAATCAGCCAATTACACAGGCAGTACACTAGCCCAGCCCAGCCCAGCACTTAAAACTCTGCAAACAACATTCCCCCATGTTTTTCTCAGAAACACTGCAACACTGCAGTCTACAAAGAGAAGTGAAAACTTAAAAAGCTTAACTGAGAAAAAAAAATGTTAGGGGCTGCCATTGCTATTACAATGCAATGTGTGCAAGATGCTGAGGGTGGTGCCATTGTGAATGCTGCTGAGCAACCCACAGTAAGGAGATGGAGAAGAGTGTACAGACCCAGGGTAACCTACCAGGGGCTACATGAGCTGGAGATATTGGAGCACTATAGAGTGGACAGAGAGCTCCTGCAGCAAATTGTTGAGCTGTGCAGGCCACGCCTCACACATGGAACCAACAGAGGGGAAGCCATCCCAGTGGAAACCAAGCTATGCGTCGGCGTAAAAATACTAGCAACAGGTACCTTCCAGAGACCAACAGGTGATATGATGGGGATTTCACAGGCATCAGCATCCAGGGTACTGCACCAGTTCCTGAATGCCATGTCAGCACATGTCGGTGATCATGTATATTTCCCCAATTCCCGTGAGGTATTGCCAGCAATATGCGTTTCTTCCAGCAAATAGCAGAATACCCTGAGGTAGTGGCTGGAATTGACTGCGCGCACATACACATCAAAGCACCAGCTGGTGAGCGGGGTAGGGCCTACATCAACCGCAAGGGCTTCCACTCCATCAACTGCCAGGTCATATGCGATGCCCAGGGCATAATACTGAATGTGTGTGCTGGCTGCCCTGGAAGCTACCATGATTCCCATATCTGACATCTGATGCAGCATATCTGGCAACTGATGCAGCTGTACCAGACATTTGCCAATGGGGACATCCCTGACGGTCACCTAGTGGGGGATGCTGGATACGTACTGGAGCCATGGCTGATGACACCCATCCGAAATGCACACACACCTGAACAAGAATGCCATAATGAGGCACACGCACAAACACAAAATGTAATCGAGCATGTGTTTGGGATGCTCAAGTCATGGTTCCAGTGCCTGGACACATCTGGTGGAGCCTTGCAGTACTCACCAACTACATGTACCCAAATTGTCATAGTATGTGCCATGCTACACAATATGATCCTGCAAAAACAGCTGCAGCAGGAACAGCATGGGGCATGGCCAAACAGCCCTCCACCATTGCCAAGGCCTGCACAGGCACAGCATGACTCGGAGGAGGAACAACCTGAGCCTGCCCCAGTAGGCAGAAGGAGGCATGCCCAGTATGCCTTGGCCTTGGCAAAGAGGCAACACATAGCACATACACTGGCTCAGTAGGAACCCTGGAAATGATACCTCTCTCTGACTCGCACATAAAATAAAAGGGATGCCTAACTTGACACTACCTGTTTCCAGACATGTATAGGGAGTGTAGTATGTGCATCCAACATAGGCAGCTCTGCAGCACCACCTGAGGCATGATTGCCATGTTTTAAGCAATATAAAACAGTTCTAAGCAGCTTTTACCAATAATTACTATATGTAAACAAAATTGACTGTGCTAACTAGCACAACGTTGAGCAATGTTGGGCAAAGTCGGGCAAAGTTGAGCAAAGTCAGGTAAACATGCTCATATTTGCTTTACTGTTCCTTAAGCAGTCTGGTCTGCCCAGCATGAAAATAAAAAGCAGTGAAAGGGCTCAAACCCAGGATACTGTGCATTATAGTCACAGTACTGAACCACTAAGCCATGATAGCATTTCAGTGGCACAGACACAGCAGGACAATTGTACACTAATGCAAACACAAAGAAATGCTGTATCATGCCCCTAAAGAGGCATATGGGTAACCTCCCCCACAGGGCTATGCAGACAGAGAACATCAGGCCAGGCAGTGTGATGTGGGTTGTGTAGGCTATGAAGTCGCAATCTAATATACGTGACATTGGACACTAGGATCTGTAGCACAGTAGTCTTCCTCAAGCCAGTACGATAGGCAACAGTACAGACTGAAATGGTGTACCGTACATAGCAGTGCAGACATAGCAAATGTGTATAAGTGTCATGTGAAACCCTCATCCTATGTACACCCACAGTAACAATCAGGTGTGCCCCCGCGTAGAAATGTACAAAGAATAGCTGTCCCCCTGTATGTAGAAATGTTGATAAGTCTATGCAAAGTGTCTCATGGAAGCCCTGCAGGCAAAGCATGATCCCTGTTGATCTATGACACAAAGGTGAGCCCTGCTGTAAAAATACAACTTGATTTTCCATGCACATATAGTATAAATGTCTATAGCGGGTGTACTCACACACTCCAACAAATGTAGTGGATTTCATTCAGCATCACACTGAAAGGTCATACTGGGCATGCTCACACACTTAAAGAAACGAAGCAAATGTCAGGAAGCAACATACTGAAAGGTCATACTGGGCATGCTCACACACTTAGGCTAAATACGGATGTGATAATAAGGGATCTATGGACAAATGTGGATAGTCATCTCTACTTCCAGAAACACACTCACAAAGTGGTCAGAAAATCATGCTATGTGTTCACATAAACTGCCAAGTTCTGTGCATGTAGGTCAAAGGAGGTTCCCACTACTCAGCAGTCATCAGACCCATCAGACAGTACCACAACACACTTGCGATGAATCTGACTAGGCACATTCAGCAGCCAGAAAGACCACTGAAGTACCTTAACAAGAGGATTACTGGCCTCAAATAGTTGCCCCATGCAATAAGACTGAATGTAACCCAATCTGTACTCTGTTCCGTACTGTCTACTCAGGAGATCTCTGCCCAACAGACGGGTCCATGTCATGGTTACACTCAGATCTGTTCTGAGTTACAGCTCAATGGCACTAAATGTACAGAGCCAACTGATATTGCCAACATCCTGGCAGATAGGATCAGTGTGAACTTTACCCCCCTCTCACCCATGAAAGAGCACATCTCTATAATGGAAGACTGCAAAGTTGCTGTCATCACGGCTGCACAGGTAAAAAACACTCTCCAAAGCCAGTATCATAGCAGCCATGGGACCAGATAACTTCCCAGGCTGTGTAGTATCCAATTCCCTGAAGTAAACATTAACATGGAAGGTCTGTGGCTACTGAAGTTTCCAGAGGACTGCAAACTAGGAGCCATAATTGTAAACACTAAAGATGTGGACATCCTACAAAAGGGCCTCACTGAGACAGATGGCTTTTGTCAAAGCCATGGGCTCTAGCTCAATGCCAAAAGGTGCATTGTCATCCCCTTTGTTAAAAACGCAGTAGCCAAGAACTACAACATAGGTGGTAGTATACTTCACACTGAAAGTGTGACAAGAGACCTTGAGTCACAGGTGGACAGTGGACACAACTGTGATAAACCCATTCCCACAGTAGTCAGGAAACCCTCCTATGTGGCACATCTCATCACAAAATGTGTCTCATGCAGAATAGAAGAGGACATTGTTCCCCCCTACTCATCATTCACTAGAACTATAATAGAGTACAATGCCACTTTTGCTATGGACCTCACAAGACAACTACAACAACTGGAAATCCAGCAGTAATACCTCACAAAGAGCATTAGCAGCCTGAAATACATGCCATACAAAGACCATCTCAAAATGCTCCATCCGTACTCCGTTGCATATCGCCTACTCAGTGGTGTTCACTGCCTAACGAACAAAGCTATGTCAAACACAGAGCTGTTGGACATGCTCCATGTAAAACACTCACAATCCCTCTGACCTTCGGACCCAAAACCATGAGTGAAATACAAAAGGAAGGGGTGTACACATTTACCTTATGCATACCCACACCTTCAAGTTAGTGGCACAGCATGAGGCCTTGGAGACCATGCAAGTGCAACTAACATTGGGCAAAGCTGCTCATCAGATTGTAGCCTGCTACAGATCATGTACCTTGTCTCAGGAACCTCACTCAGTATTCCGGAGAACAGTGGAAAATATAAAGGTCCTATCAAACACCATTATATGAGGAGATTACAACTACCCAAACATTGAGTGGGAGAATTACTTGTGTACAATGTCCTTTGCCCAATGTTTCCTAGAGTTTAAAAACTCTTAACACCCTGGAACAGCTGGTCACCATGCCCACTAGAGGTGACAACATACTGGACATGATTATCACCAACTTGGGGTACCAGTGTTCCACAACAGAGATAAACCCCTCACTGGTAATATCAAATCATTAAGTAATCACACTGGACATCCACATCCTGCCCCCCCTCACCCAGTCAATGAAACCACTGTGAAGACATTTTCAAAAGAAAACTGCACACTTCCCAAGACCAAAGTGGAACATTCCAAAGACCTCTTGCTATAGGATAATGGTATACAATCTGCAGAATCATTTACAAGTCCATCCTATGAGCATCTACAGGGATGCATGGGATGAGACATCACAAATAAAACCAAGATGCACTCCTCCAAAAATAGGACAACAATCAGGTGGTTGTTGCCCATAAATAAGCTAGACAACAGAAGGAGGAAAGGGACACATGATAGAGCCAACTTCACTAAAGGAAAGGCATCACTGATCATTATTAGGAAGAAACAATGATCGCTCATAAAATAATCCAAGGACAGTTTCTAAAGACAAATCGCCAAGGAATGTAAGAATAACAACCACAAAGCCTTCAGTAGCTATACCAGACATGTAGGTGTCAACTTCCAAATATGCTGTCAGCTACTGAAAAATGGAAAAAAATACACCAAACCAACTTTCATTGCCCACATCCAGGGAGACAAGTTCAGTGTAAACTCCCCCCATCACCCCCAAAAGGGCCTGTGTCCATCACAGAAGGATGCAGAGCCCCAGACGTCATGGACATGCAGGTAAAGACATCCCTCTCCAAAGCTAAGAACACAGCATCAAAGGGACTGGATGCTGTGCCAGGCTGTGTCTTACACTAGGCCCAAAAGGAACTACACCCTCACTTACATTCACTGTCCAGACTCAAGCGTACCACAGGCTATGTACCCAAAGAATGGCATACACTAACAGTCATCCAGCTCCACAAACAGGATGCTACAACAGAACCTGGAAACCATTGCCCAATATGTCTACTCAGCCTGGTCTACAGAGCTATTAAGCAAATTGTCATGGAACCCATAAACTGAGACATTGGAGACCTTCAGATGCTGGACTCTACACAACTTTGCCTTGTTAAAGGCAGATCCTGGCTCCTAAACCTAGTTGACTTATTTCAAATAGTTACCAAGGACATAGATGGAGGTGAAAGTAGTCCCCACAACCCACCTGGACCTCACTAAGGACTTTCTACACCATTCCCCACTCTGTCATCGTGGACAAGTGTAACAGCTTGAACATTAACAGCTATGTCACAGGATGGGTGGCCAAGTGGCTCACAGATCAAACACACATGTTCAAAGTTGCGGGTGCCATGTCCAACTCTAAGCCAGTCACAAATGGCATTCCACAGGTCTTGGTCCTGGGACCCCACCTGTTCAGTAGATACTGCTCAGAGGTACAGGCAAGCATGGGAGGTGTATGGCTGAACAGGCTTGCAGATGACGGGTAACTGTGGTCCATAATCGACTGTACGGCTGACACAGACATCCTCCAGAAGTGTCTTACAGAGACAGATACCTGGTGTCAAAACAATGCCCTCAAGCTGAATGCCAAAGAATGCATAGTCATCCCCTTTGGGTAAAACAAAGTGCACACAAATTACCACATAGGTGGTAATCCAGTATGTTCGGAGAAAGTCATTATGGCCCTGGGGACACATGTAGATAGTAAACTCCTCTTTGATGATCACATGGCCAAAGTGTTTAGACATTCCTTCTATGTAGCCCACCTAATGTCACCTAATGTAACCCACTTTGTATAGTCTGATGATGTCACCATCCTACAAATATACCTGTGGAAAGAATAACTTACAGTAATGTGCATAGCGTGTCGTGTAAATGTGTACTGCTGTGATAGCATAAAGTAGTTAGGTAGGGGTTTGAATCCTGCACTTGACAAGTGTGTGTTTGTGTGTGATCTCCTTGGGAAGGAACAACCTTTTTGGAGAGTAGTAAAACACCTTAAAAGTGGTATACTAATCTTTGTCAAGTCTGATGATGTCACCATCCTACAAATATACCTGTGGAAAAGAGAGCTCCCAGTAATGTGTATAGTGCGTCGTGTTAATGCGTATACCTCTAGTATCATGAAGTAGTTAGGTAGGGGTTTGACTCCTGCACTTGCCAACTGTGTTTGTGTGCAATTACTTTGGAGAGGAGCAACCTTTTCGTAGAGTAGTAGAACACCTTACAAGTTGTATACTTATCTTTGTCAAGTCTGATGATGTCACCATCCTACAAATATACCTGTGGAAAAAATACCTCCCAGTAATGTGTATAGCACGTTGTGTTAATGTGTACTCTTCTAGTATCATGAAGAAGTTAGGTAGGGGTTTGAATCCTGTACTTGACAACTGTGTGTGTGTTTAATTACCTTGGAGAGAAGTAACCTTTTTGTAGATTAGTAGAACACCTTATAAGTGGTATACTTATCTTTGTCAAGTCTGATGATGTCACCATCCTACAAATATACCTGTGGAAAAGATACCTCCCATTAATGTGTATAGCGTGTTGTGTTAATGCATACTCTTTTAGTATCATGAAGTAGTTATGTAGGGGGTTAAATCCTGCACTTGGTGAGTGTGTGTGGTCTATGTGTGTGACACTGGTGGTCAATGTGTTGTGGGTTTTGCTTTTACTACTGTATGACATATCAGTATGCATTGCACATGTGATGTAGCTGTGTGGCAAATACATATACGTACATGTTACCTCAATTATTGCATGTGTGGGAACCCTGCTTTCTCCAAGAACATAGCTGTCATCTTTGCCAGACTGTGCAGCTGCTTCCCAGACCTTAGGTCACATCTGTATGCTTGTGACAAGGCCAGCCACTGCAGTGATCCCTGGCCTAGGTCGTCTGTGTCACACACACTCATTACAGTTTCTATTGAATTGTGTGAGTGAGGGTTTATGGCCGAAGTATATGTCAGACCTGTTCAAATGCAGCAAAGTCTGTCAATGATGACTATTCATTATAAGTGTACAACAACCTTTGTGGATATGCATGCAGACCCCTTATTACTTATGTGATCCACCAAGGGATTTCAAAATACCTTTGGAAATGTGATTATCAAAGGAGAGATGACGTAACACTTGGTTGCATGTACACATCGGTACCTGTTCATCATGTTGGTGGCTACTACCTATCTGGTGCTGTGGGGATACTATGTTCCGTAAAGGCGGATGACTATGCTTAGTTTGGCTTAAAGCTTTACAGCATGGGCTTGACAACAGGTATCTGTCTGTATGATACCCTTGTGGAGGATGTGTTTGTCATCTGCAGAATGCATTATAGGCCACAGTATGCATTACCAGACATGGACGGACATATCCCTACTGTGATCGCTTGTACCTAAGAGAGCTATATGCCAAACAGGAGTGGTCTCAGTAATGGGTGCAGGTGAATACCACTGGTTACTGGCATAGTATAGTACCTGAAGGATCCAAATGTTGCTGTGTGTCCTACATCTGTGTGTCAGTTGTCAAGACATCATCTAACGATTGGTTATGGTCAGGCTGTTGAAGTTATGTATACTACCAGAATGCAAAACAATGAGAGATAGTAATAGTATCACCCACAGCACAGTGTCAAACCATGTCATACACACATGTGGAGTCAGGTTCCGAAATGTGTGCAGTACAATGCATACTGGCCACCAATAGAAACTATGGAGTGTTACTGTGTAATACAGGGCATGTCACCCTGCCCATGTGTCCACTATGCACGTACATGCAGACATTGCACCTCCACCATGTTCACAAATGTACACCTGCAAATATGTGCTACACACATCCCACACATACTGTCCACTCTCTAACACATGCTGTCAATACTACACACATCAGCCAAGTGGCACGTGGGTGGACAATACACTATTGGAACTAACCCTGGTGTAAACAACACTACATTGACAATCATAGCTTTAATGCATCATGCCTGCTCAGCTACACCTTCAAGCATATCATTACACTCTACTGCTGACAACATGCTAACATTGCTATACTGCTATAAAGTCACCCTGTGCATCAACACCATGGTAGCCTGTTCCTGCATTGATGTTACAGATGACAGGAGGTGGCACAGGTTTCATCATATGCACAGGGTGTGTTGTTGGTTTGCCAGACGCCTACAGTGAGCCATCCAATCGACATGTATGTGTGTGTGTGTGTGTGTGTGTGTGTGTGTGTGTGTGTGTGTGTGTGTGTGTGTGTGTGTGTGTGGGGCAAGCGTACTGCTATAGGCCAATGTTGATGTAATGTGTGCGGGTATGTGTCAGCCCTAGGTGTCTGGTTTATGTGTGTGTGTGTATGCATGCACACAGTTCCACCATGTGGCTGCCATATACGGGTATTTGTGGGACAGCCACAGACTGTACCTGCCAGGCTTTAAAGATCACCGTCTCTGGTCATGGATACAGTACCTGTGCCTGGCAGGGATGCTACTAACACTATCAGGTACTAAGCCAGACTGGGTACTATCCCATGGATGTACACTGGACCCAGGTCCCTGCTGGGACTGCCCAGAGCCACATGCACATGGTCTTCTAGGGCGTTCTATGGACAGCCCACCCCAAACATTGCTGGGGCTGGTACTGGCACTACAGGAGTGGCTGTGACTTGATGGACATCCATGGCGACTGCCAGCTGCTGATGATGCTGGCATATGTCCACATCGACGACTCAACCGTCCCGCACTGTCCTGACACATGGACATGACATTGCGGAAGACATCTAATGTCTTTCCCCAATGTCTATCAGTGACCTCAGTGTAATTACAGATGGCACCTGCCAGGTCACAGATACTGTCAATTACAGCAGTGTTATGTGTCCTCTGTGCCCTTAGTCCCTGTCTGGTGTACCGTTCCATACGTGCCCGTGCCTCCATGACAGCCTGGAACATGTGTGAGGTTGTAAGACCTGTGGTACATCTGCCAGTGGCATGATGAGCAGCAGTGCTCTGAAGAGAACCCCTGGACATCTGCCTATGTGGTACCCTTCCAGACATCTGGGTATGGCTGCTGTGTTGGGATGCATGTGCCACGGATACCACACTGTCCTGGCCAATGCCGACTGTACACTCTCCCTCAGCTAAGGGCATTGGTGATGGATGTATTGGCAGTATGACTGTGTGCATGGATGGGGTGGACACTTGTGTACTGTCGATTGGTGGCCCAACGACAGACTCTGGCAAACATGCCTGTGCCTCAACACACCTATCATCATTATCACTATTTTGCTCAGTGACATCAGTTTCCCTGCTGCAGTGAACAAGCCCAAACTCAGCGCCTGTGAGAGGAAGACAGGAAACACACTTTACAACCTGTACATGATGTCGGCACACATGCACACATGCACACATGCACACATGAACATGTGAACACATGAACACATGCACACATGCACACATGAACACATGCACACATGAACACATGAACACATGCACACATGAACACATGCACACAAGAACACGTGAACACATGAACACATGAACACATGAACACATGCACACATGAACACATTAACACATGAACACATGCACACATGAACACATGCAAACATGCACACATGAGCACATGAACACATGAACACATGAACCCATGCACACATGCACTCATGCACACATGCACACATGCACACAAATGCACTCCTCACTAAAACAGACACACACACACACACACACACACACACCACCAGCAATCCAGAACATACTCAATAGCGGGTGATGGTGGGGTACAGTATCACAAGGCAAACAGTTATATCACACATGTCAGCATGCAGGACGTGTGTTTCTCAACAGCATGCAGTGTGGGTGTAGACAGCCGTTGCTAATAACAGTATACATGGCTTAGATGCATGTGTGTTGTTGTTCAGTGATTGGCCTCACCCTGGAACGCAATGTGTACATGGACACGACATTGCTGTGCAAGTATTACAAGCTCTGCAATGTCCTGTGCACCATCACTCACAGGTATACATACCATGGCTGGATGTGTATCTGTGTGTCACATAGATATCCATTTCTGATTAGAGCGTCTGTGTCTTTAGCAGATAATTGTGGACACAGGTTTAGCACATGCATGCTATGTATACACACAAAATGAGTGGTGCATGTATACCTGATGGAATACCATTGTTCAACATAGCCATTGTACAGTGGTTATGGTGAGTGTAGGGCATATTGTGGACATGCCAGTGCCAGACATGATATGGCATGCTACAACACAACTGCAACGTTAAACATCACACATACACAGTGTGTGTCATGTGACCTATACACTCAATAGCATTACAAGACATATATGTGTCACTTTGTACAGATGGTGATTGCTATGCATATTGTGTATAGGTGCATATGTTTGAACATACACAACATTGAGGTGCATAGCAGTTAATGCTATGTGTAGTACTGTGGTCACTGTAACTGGATGAGGTGTACTACGATGAGCTATCATCATGCAACATCATGTGGTCACTCAAGGCTACTAATGTGTGCCAGACCGGCATATACCATGCTGTACCAGAACTGCAGTACCATGGCTACATTCACCATTTCACAGACAGTTGTTACATGGGTTTGTAAGGTGCCCAACATGGGCATTGCCTAACAAGAATGTGTTATGTGTTGAAGAGTGTTCCACAGCCACATGAGAGGCATCTACCCCTCAGGTATATTATGTGTGCTGTGTGGATGACATTTGGGTTACTGTTGTGTGACCTTACAGCGGATGTCTGAATATGCCATGTGTAGCATGTTAACGTGTACTGCGTATGACAAAGTTGTGTATGTTGTGTGCATGTGTATCGACTCTGCCTATCCAATGTCCACTACAGTGTTGCCACAATTGTGTGGGATTCTCTGTGTATTGTATGTGTTTTAGGCAGCTACCCATGTTACTGGGATGTGCATAGTCTCACAGCAAACATGCACAGCATGCATTATGCGTAGGTGTGTTACGTGTACATGGCCTACACCTCACCTATGACATGCACATTTAATTAGCAATAGTAAATGTAGAACACACTCACCAGCATGGGTCTGCTGCCTTGTTGTCACACCAGAGGGACATACAAGGATATGAGACACTTTGTCAGTGGCAACAACTGTGGCATTGCTACTGTGTGTTTGCAATCTTACAGTAGTACAACGGTTGACAGTCACAGGCCTACAGATTATATTCCTAATTATTAGTATTGCACAACACTAGGCACCACATCTTCTAACTGCACAGTACACATCACACATAAGCATGCTATACCAATAGAGGAAACAGTAGTCTACAGCTATGCCATGTTACCTGCACGCTCCATGTCAAATTGCTTGGTGGCTCCAGCCTCCATGATGATACATGTTACTTGTTGTTGTTGTTGGCCAGGAGCCACCTGGCTCAGGAGCATCTCCTCCACTCTGGTGAGGGGGGGATGGATGGCTACCCCCCACCTGTGGCAAGCTGTTGTCTGCGAATATCAGACGCATGCTGCTGGACATGTCTAATTAAATCACTTCAGTGATGTGTACCTGCTCATATGTCCGGTTATGCATGCCTATATCATTTATCCTACGGACAAGATCTTGCCACAGCGCAGTCCACTCATGCTGGTCCTGGCTGGTTCTGGAGAACAGCAGGGCATAGTGCTGTACCAAGCTTGTCGTGATCTGTTCCTCCTCTGCCGTGCTATAGGTGGGATTACAATGGTGGGCCATGACCCTGGAAGACAATGAAACAATATGTGTGAGCAAGTCATGTGGCACACGTAACATTCTAAAGTACAGATATTGATTAACTGCCATATATAGCAACCTATTGGCTGTCAGAGGATACACACTTTCAATTCCACATATCAGTTCTCAACCCACAACTGCATGACACACTCTATATATCAAACCATGTTTTGCACAGCAACAAAGATAAACCAGTATGTAAGACTATACAACAGTACATGGCACACTGTATGCGACACAATGCACCACCTAGCCACAGGAGGTATATATCAAGCTAATGCATCAAGAAGTATATAATCCATTGCAATGATTGTAAAGTCCAGTTACAGTATTACCAGTATACCACACTAGTCGTTGATGGCAAACCCCTGCCTAACATATGTGCACATTTGTTAATATAGGTGGCATACTGCTGTACTAGACTATACATGTTGCTAGATATGCACTTATATCCTGTAACACACATATGACCGAGGAGATGGTCCAGGCATACCCACACACACATCAGACATACATACCAGACACAAAGGTATGGCAACCCAGATGACCTTTACCTGTGTAACTTACAGTACTGTGTGTCAGTAGTTACAAAACCTTATGCCTGAGGTATGTAATCTGTGAGGACTACAGGGAACACACAAAACAGTGGTTCCAAGAAATGTGGACATACACCATACTGTGCTGTTTAGGCATACAGCTTCTTCAGGTAGTACTACAGTTCATACAGGAGTTTGATTCACCAGCAGTAACACTCAATAAGCATACATGTACTGCTTTAGCCTACAATGGGACACCCCAGTTGACAAGGGACTACGTCAGACCATATGGCATACTGCTTTTTCTGCCTAGCAATTGCATACACATCTTTTGCTGGGATCACAGCTAGGACACATAATACCATGACAGAAACAGTTTCCCACTAAGCTATCACACATATACAGAACTCTGACACATTCACCAACACATTCACCATCACACTCAGTCAACCTCACATAGCAATTATTGCAACAAGTACATGTGGGAGTGTATCACTTCATAGGTAGGTAATAGGCTATTGGCCCTAGGGCCTATAAAAGTCTAGCCATATGCTACCCTGGCCTTTGGCACACAGGTAATTACATTTCACGTGGCCCTGTCAAGCAGAGCCACAGAGGTGATTGCCTGGGTGTATTCCCTATCTCCCATACAATCTTCAAGATTATTTATGATGACTGCTAATTAGGAGCTTTGTTTGCTATGGATAGGTGGTTTGTTCCAGAGTATGGGATGTCTCTGAGATAGGAATCTATCCCTCGAGCATGTGCTGTTTGTTGTGGTCAAAAGGTTTAGGTCTCTAGAGCATGTAGCTCGCAGGGATTGTGATTTGTTTAAGTGGAGCATGTCCAACAGCTCTGGGTTTGGCATAGCTTAGTATGTTAGGCAGAAGTCACCTCTGGGTAGGCGGTATGTGACACAGTCTAGTTGTGGGTTTGTGAGACGGTCTGCATAGGGCATCTGTTTGATGCCGGTATTACTCTTTGTGAGGTATGTCTGTGTCATTTCCAGTTGCTGTGGATGTCTTGTGAGGTACATACCACATGGGGCATTGTACTCTATAATGGGCTTTATGTGTGATGGGATGAGGGGAACACTGACCTATATTTCCCTGGTTGACACACCTTTTGTGATGACGTATGCCACATAGACAGATGACATGACTAGTGTGGCACTGTTATCATCAGAGGGGAGACTACTGTCCACCTGTGTCCCATGGTCTCTTATCACACCTTCCGTGTTAAGTAGACTACCACCTATGTGGTGGTTAATGGGTACAGAGTTTTTGCAAGAAGGGATGCCAATGCAGTGTCAACATTGAGCTTGAGTCCATGGCTTTGTCACCAGGCATATGTTGCAGTAAATATGACCCTCTCTCTCTCTCTCTATATATATATATATATATATATATATATATATATATATATATATACACACACACACACACACACACATACATATAAACATCCATCGGTGTACATATAGAGATACATATAGGCACATATACAGTCCAACTTTCATGGTGGGGATATCAATTATGTGAAGGTTGTGATGTATACAGTTATGTCATAATATTGCACAGTGTTGTGCGGAATGCATTGAAGGTGTTCTCAGCCCATGTAGCTTTAGCAGGCCTCACTGGCTGCAACACTGCAGACCTGACAAATCATACCCACAACGTTTAACCACCTCATGTCATATACCAGCACTGTATGCTGTCTTGTTTGCCACACACTACAACCTACATAGAAATATGTACATAACAACCTTCAACAACATATATATGTCCACCCTTCACAAACAGTTGCAGTATGTCCCTTGCTCTATGCACATGTATAGATGCTAATATATCTGACACAGACAGATCTCTCCGTATGTGTGTGCCATACACACACAAGGTACACACTGTTGTAAGTTCATGTACCTCACGGCTGACCTGTTGGGCCTTGCTGCAACATGAACAGGTGTCACATGTGAGCACACAGTAATATTAGTGGGTGTATATATAGCTGCAAATGCTAGGTTAGCATACTAACCTGGTACAGCTGTTGCCAATGCTAAGCTACACATTAATATGACTATCATGCATTTGTTACGCTGTCACATCCATGTTTATATAACCATATGCACTACTCCCCCAAACAGACATTGTACACACTACTGTACAGACCACAGATAACATGGATCAGATGTTTGACATTTAATGCTGAACTACATATTGCACAGTCATATCCCACTGCACACAGCTACACACTCATTTCTCCATGCCAGTAGTTATGCAGGGCATCTGTGCATTGATATGTACTGCTGCCACATATGGATGATTCAAACTATGTAGAGTACTCTTCATAAACATGTACTACATACCAGTAAATACATAGCTGTTACATACCTTTTCTTTGTATGTGTTCGTATTTGTTGGTACAGTGTCTTTTGTAATTGATGTTCTTTTTTATATCTTCATTTTTTTTCAAGATATATTTGTTTTTCAATATACTTTTTTTTCAATATATTATTTATTTTTCAATATAAGTTTTTTCAATATATTTTTTCAATATATTTTTTTCAATATATTTTATTTTAGTATATTTTGTTTTTCAATATATTTTTTCTATATATTTTTCTTTTTCAATATATATATTTTTTTCAATATATTATTTTGTTTTCAATATATTCTTTTTTTTATCTTTTTTTCAATATATTACTTTTTCTTTCAATATTTTTTTTTATCTTTTTTCTTTTTTTCTGCTGCTGCTGTTGTCTGCATCTGCATCTGCATCTGCCTCTGTCTCTCTCTCTCTCTCTCCCTCCATGCCTACAATGAAATGATTGCATGTGCGGACAGCAAGTACAGACTGCTTTTATAGGTATCTGAACATGTGCATGTGATGGCCTCTGCACCAATTGGTGGCCACCATTTGGCAATTGCATGCAGCCTGCTGTGTGGTACTTGCAGTACTCACTGTCATAGCAACCCAGTGCTATAAATTACTAAGTCAGGTAGGTGTAGCCCTTTCAGCTTTCCAAAGTGGGGACCATGCTTGTTTGCTGCGGACACCATTGTGTAAGTCAGAAGGTTGGTATACTTCTTTTAACTGATGCTAGGGGTGTAGCCAGTGATTTGAATGTTGTACTTAGACCTGAATGTTGCCACTTCCAGTACACAGCTGACAGTGTAGAATTGTACTCACCCCTACAAATGCTAACACAAGATACATGGGAGTATGTAGTTTATTTTCTACTTATACAATTAGCTGTCATACATACATAGTTATTGAGATGTTTTCATTTGGCACATGAACTGTTTGGGAACTTCTATACAGTGGATATTAATGTACTCACTTCTGCACAGTTTGTGCTTTTCCTTGTGTTAACATTATCACAGGATGCTCATGAAAACTGGACAATTCCAGTACTGAGTATGCCTACCTACATCCTTGCTGGACCCTGAACACACAGGTATTTTGTAAGTTTGGGTGGGGATTGTCCTGCTATGATACTGTGTGGGGGTTGTAAAGTGCTGCTGTAACATTATTTACCACGAGAATGGCTGGTTCTATTATCACAGTCATGTAATGCAATTCCACAACAACTGCTGGTAAAGTTCCACAGAAAAGGTTTTGTGTTATGACATTCCTATCTTTCCTTTACATTCACTCATTCTGATGCATGATATATATATTTCAGCAACATCCTGCTGTATATCTACTGTGGCTTCGTGGTACTTCATGCAGTCTAGTGTATCCAAGGTCTGGGGTTTGAGACTGACAGTGGTGTTTTATTTTGCTGCTGAGCAGAACAAGGGCCCTCACATGCAGGTTGACTAAGGAACTTTTAAGCAGTTGTAAGCGGGTTTGCGCCGGTTTGCGTGGGTTTGCGTGACACTTAGCAATACTTAGCTAAGCACACACAAGCACACACTCACGCAAACCCACTAACTACTGCTTAAAAGTGCTTACTCCCGCTAACCCCTGCACTAATTTCTTTGAAAGAAAAGAAAATGGGGAAATAGGAAAGTGGTGTAAAAAGGGCACAAAGAGGGATAGACAGTAGGGAAAACAGCTAGGGATGTGTAGGATGGGTGTAGGGAAGGTCCATAGCTGCCCATTTCTTTAACAACAACAGCTGTGCATATACTAGAAATTTGGAGGGAATTTTGAAACCTTCAACCCCTGAGAGAGGGGTGAGGACAACAAGGTATGTTGTTCTGCCAATTAAATTTCAGTTTATGTGTCCAGCAGTCATGTGAGCAAAATGGGCAGCTATGTATGGGGCGTAATTTTTTTGTGGGAGCATATTGCCCATTTTTTTTCAGGTGAGAGTGGAATGTGGGGTAGGGTAAGTAGGTATATTTGGGGAGGTAGGTTGGGGCGGTACACAGACAAGACAAACAAGATGCATACAGGGGTGGAATATGACACATGGGGTGGGTGAACACCATTGACGGGGAAGGATGTTTGGAAATCGCAAGTGCATGAGCCCACAGATGGCAACAGTGGAACTGAGATCCACACCCATGGGCAGTCACCGCTGCACCTTCACAGCCCAGAGTGTGGCTGTGTTGGGGGCTGCATAGGAGGGGCAGGATCACCCATGAGTCACGCCACTCTTGCCTCGAGCTGGCATAGAGGATCAGCGACTGAACGGTGGATCTCCCTACCCACCACAGCCCGGACCATTTGGAGGGTGATAGGTGGCCATCCTCTGGCAACGCTTGCACAGGGTGGACAAGCCCCATCCCCTGCAGGGCCTCCACCCAAAAGTGGCACAGAGCCAATGGAGGAGGAGGTCCCGGGCTGGGCACCGGACCTGCTGGTGCCAGGTGCCATCGCCAGCTGAAGTGGGACAGGTGGGTCCTCTGGGACCGGCCTTCCCATACGTTCTATGTTTAATAGGATTTGATGACAATATGGGTTGGTAACAGCCAACAGCATTCCAAATTAGTTGTAGCAGCATGCAGTAATATTCCCATTTACCCAACACACCAGAGTTCCAACAGTTGAACAGCAAGCATAACACATGCATATATAGAACAACACTGGACATTCCAATAGCATGCAGGATTGATTGGTGGCAACAGGCCACCAAGATTGTGGTGTTTGAACAGGGCACATGCAACAAAGTAAATGCAGATATTTATAAAACAATAGAACATATGTCTCAACAAATGTTTTGAGATTAGACATACCCATTGAGGTGTGGAATTGCATTGTTTATGCACATACAGTAGGGTGTAAAAAGATACCTGCATTAACATCTTATATTGACTTATAGTTTACACTACATTACTATTGACTGCAGGTGTATATCCCCTACATGTATTATTACACTAGGCAAAGTGCATTAAGTTGTGAAATGGGTTTGGCTAGTTCCTTATATACCTGATCTGTATCTGACATACAAACTGTCCAGGATGCAGATGTTACTGCTATGTATTTATATATTTTATTTATATTTATATATCTACATATCTGGATGTGTTCAGGTGGCATTATCAGTTATATTTCTACAGCACCCTACATTTCTAGCAGCACACTGACATTTCTGGGGAACACATTAACAAGCTACTCATGTGCCAGATTTACCTATGCATGCCAGCCATTAACCAACAGTTGAGGACTGTATATATGCTTCACAGCTACTGGCACTCCCTTCATCCACTTTATATGGGCCTGACCAAGTGTGGGTTGACAGCGCTTAATACAACAGTACTATTTATATAATGCAAGAGCACAACAACATTTTGAAGTAAGTGACACAGACACACTCCAGGAATTATACCTTTATTAATTACATTACACACTTTTCTAGAGGCTCTCTCATTTATTTGATATTACAGTGCATGCAGAAGACTTATTCAAGATGTATTATACCTTTATTAATGGGTTACAACACACTTTTTCAGGCTCTCTCACTTATCTTATATAACAGTACATGCAGAGAAATTATTCAGGACTTATTATGCCTTTATTATTGGGCTACAACACTTTTTTTCAGCCTCTCTCACTTATTTTATATAACAATACATGCAGGATAATTACTAACCTGCCTGGTGGTGCAGCCTTAGCAGCCTATCTGCATAGGCTTGCTGATTCGCAGCACGGACACCTGCAGCTGTGAAGTAAATGAAGGGATATTGAGACATACTGTTGTTGTCGCCTCACAGTAAGACACTGACCGGTTCGACTCTCAGCTAGAGCATCTTCTGCATGGAGACATGCGTGAATGGGCGTGCCTTCATTGAAGGTTGTGCATTAGGGATGGCAACTCAGCATGTAAAAATCAAGTGCCAATCATTAGCAGACTGGAGTTCTGCTGTGGCGACCCCTAACCGGGAAAAGCCGAAAGACACAACAACAACCTGTCCATAATATAGACTACAATAGCAAGTCTTACATACTCCATTCCATGGCTACCTACTCAGTAGTGGGGCATTTTCATTCCCACGGGTCTCCTGTATCCATTGGTTCAGTTGGTCCTGCTTCAGTCTCTTCAGGTCTGCGTAGTGGTGTCTGACCTGCTCACCAGTCCGATGGACGCCTGTGGCACTGGTGAGATCATGTGCTAGATGGTTCCAGGCTTTTGCTTTGTACTCAGTGCCTTGGAACTGGCCCTGCAGGAGTCTTGCATCATGATGATGGACAAGGAGCCAAACCATCATTTTTGACTCCTCAATGCCCCACCGCTGTGCTCGAAAATGAGAGCCCTCTCCAACACCAGCCATTCTGACTGCAGATGGGAGCTACAATCAGTTATGGCAATTATTCCCGCCTATGGAGCTTAAATATGCCTCATTTCCCGCACTTATTTGTGATTGGCCAGTTTTGAAAAATCTCAGCTGAGTGCACACCTGCTTAGCACTGAGTAAACTTTGATTAATATGTATATGTATGTTAACAGTGCATGAACAGAAAAAGCTGTCATGGCTTAGTGGTTCAGTACTGTGATTATGGTGCACAGTATCCTGGGTTCGAGGCCTGTCAGTGCTTTTTATGTTACTACTGGCCTGACCGGCTAGGAGGTGTGGCTGTGTTTAGCCAACTTTGCTCAACTTTGCCCAATGTTGCTCTACGTTGCTCTACATTGCCCGATGTTGCTCTAGTTCTCGCAGTGCGCAGCTCCGCGCAAACATGTTTTGTTTGCGCTCGTTGGCACGATGCCCAGCTACGTGCAAAACCTTTGTGCGAGTTAAAGCAGTGCTTAGCTATGGGCAATTATTCTTAAATGTGCTTAATACTGGTAAACATTGCTTAGCAGTGCTTCACATTGCTTAAGATAGGTTACTTATGCATTCATTAGTATGCATGACCATTTCACCTTCTTATATATATTTAAAATATCGTTTACTACTACATAGGCCATTGCAATGCATTTTAATAAAATTTAAAAGGTAAATGTCAGGAATTATTTTTATGCACAGATTTCCTACAGAAAATAGAAAGGTGAGTGGTGGGACTTGAACCGGAAATGCCTCCTCTTTGTGCAAAGGCTCTACCACTACGCTATTGCTATTTGGCTTAATTTGCATATAAGTGGTTTATTATCCTCTTCGATGTCTCAACTGCTTACTGTAGCTAAGCAATGGGAACACCCACGCACACACGCAGAAATACGGGCAGCTATATCGGGAATAATAAAGAAAAAATTGTTTTACATTTTATTTCATTTGTACAGGGGTTTTAAATGTGGGGGAGTGTAGTGTTGAGGATATACACATTTGAGTGGACTCGCTCATATCTGGTGACATTTACAGATTTAGGCACTTGCAGGGGCGTGGATTGGACTGCTCGGCAGTCTGACACACCCCTGCACGCGTGCACGCTCCGTGTTAGCCTTAGAGTTGACACAGTGCACCCTCATGAATATGCATGGTGCACTGACGTCATACTCTTAGGCTGCCGTTTCCATGTAAGACATATTTAGTCTTACATGGAGGATTACTGAATCCCGGCCATAATCTGTCTGCTGTTGAAAAGATGTATTTATTCCAGTAACCAATTGTTTATTCTATTTTGTCTAGTATTTTATTATAGTTAAATATTAGAGAATCTGTTAATTCATTGAGTAGATTTATTCCAGGTATAATAATTTATTTTCTGTTACTATATATTTGGAAAATTGTTTGTTTATATATTTTGTTTACAGTTACAGGACATCATTTTAGTTTTGTTTTCATTATATTTTAGGCCTGAAATATTTTGAAATGTATTCATGGAGTTAAATAGAGCATTCAAAGACTCATTGTCATCTGAGAGAGTTAAAAGTATGTCATCAGCAAAGAGTTTGGATTTTAAGGTTTAACATTTTATTAATACATATGCCCTTTATGTTATTGCTTGATCAGATTTGATTTGCAAAGGGTTCTATGAGTAATGCAAATAACAATGGTGATAAAGGGCAACCTTGTTTAGTTCCCTTTTTGATTGTTATAGGGCCTGATCTATGTGATCCTAGTTTAACATATGCAGTAGATTTTTCATGTAGTATTTGGATAAGGTTTTTAAAATTAGAAGGAAAGTTATATTCTTTTAAAACTAGTGAAAGAAAGTTCCAGTTAATAGAATCAAAAGCTTTATTAATATCTAATGAGATTACATTTAAATCTAGGATTCTATGTTTGCTATAGCCTATTAATGTTAGTATTCTTTTAATATTATCTGAAGTGTTTCTTCCTTTAATAAATCCTGTTTGATCTTTGTGAATTAAGAAAGGAAGAACGTGTTTGATCCTATCTGCATATATAGCCAGAAACATCTTATAGTCTATATTGAGTAATGATATTGGCCTATATGAGGAACACTGCTTCTCATCTTTATCTGGTTTGATAATTGGAGATATCAATGAATATTTCCAAGTGGGTGGTATGTTCAAATCTTTTTTGGCTATATCATATACTTTTAATAGTAAGGATATGGCTTGATTGGGTATTAATTTATACATTTCTGGTAGCATATTGTCTGGGCCAGGTGCTTTATTTGTCTTGAGCTTTTTAATTTGTGATTTTAATTCTGTCATATTGATTGCTTTGTTTATAATGTCTATTTGTTCTTGTGTTAATTTAATATGAATATTATTTTCTAAGTATTTTTTTATATCCTTGGTAGGTGTATCTTGGGTGTTTAGGGAATTATCAAAGTTAAATTGAAGCCCGAATGCTTCTAAAATATCATGTAGATCTGTAACTTTTTTGTTAGTATTAGGAATAAATATTTCTTTTATTTGTTTAGATTTGATTTTTTTTGTTCTATTAGTTGTGTCTCAGGTGTGCTGAATTAGTAGAGTATGAGTTTATTTTTATCTTTTCTAAGTTAATCATAATCTTATGATGTAACAATTCTGCATATTTCTTATTGATTTGTGTAAGTTCTTGAACTTGAGTAGTATTGCCCTTTTGTATTTCCAGTTTCAATTCATCTGCTTTGTTTTGTAAGTCTAGCATATCTTTATTCCATGACTTCCTTTTATTTATGTACCAGGATAATATTTTCCCATATGTAACTACCTTTAATGAATCCCAGACATTTTTCTGAAATATCCTCTGTATAGTTTATTTCTAGAAAGTTTTTGATTGTTTCTTCATAAAATTTTTTAAATTCTGTCAATTTTGTGATATAGGAAGGTATCCTAGTAATGGGATTTGAATGAAAAGGAGTAAGCTCTATTTCACAGACTATGGCATTATGATCAGTTAACGGACAATTTATAAGTTTGACTTTGTCAATTTTTGTTATTAGGTCATTGGCGACATATATTCTATCAATTTTAGAGTTAGTTCTATATCTATGAGAATAAAATGAGAAGCTTAGTGAGTCTGGTTCTTCAAATTTGTTTATATCTTTTAAATATAGTGTATCTATAAATTTTAATAGCGCCTTAGAGATATGTTGTTTTCTTCTTTTAGATTTAGAATCTGTATCTTTTTCATTTATTATACAGTTGAAGTCTCCTGCCAATATCAGGCTACCCTTAGTTAAATGAATTATCTCTTCAAAGTGCTGTTTAACTGTTCTTAATCCTAGTCCTGGAATACAATATAGATTTACTAAAATATAGATTCTCTTATTTAACTCTATTGAAGCTAGACAAAGCATACCTGGTGCATCTTGATGAGTAGTAATTATTTTAGGTGATATAGTTGAGTTGCGAAGTAGTATAGCTACTCCTCCTTTTTTTTGTTTTATATTGAGAACTTATTAGTACTGTGTAATTATTAATATTTAAGTTGTTTATATCTCTATCTAATAAGTGTGTCTCTTGTAAGAAGACTATTTGTGGTTTATGTAAGCTTATGCATTTGAATAGGCTTCTCCTTTTATTACTATTATTTAGACCATTAACATTTATGGATAAACATTTTATTTCCTAGTTTTGAGTTTGTTTTATATGTGAGTTTATGCAAATATTGTTTATTCTTAGTTCCATCTTGGATAAAGAATTCAAAAATGTTTTTCTTGTATGGTTTTTGCATGTTTCTGAGTGACACCAAAGTGATAAATAAAAACAAATAACTTCTAAACTTGTAATTCTTAACCTTAAAAACCATTCCCTATCACTATGAGGTAATATACCTCCTTGTTTGGTTAGTGAATCTAACCAAACAAACTTTCTACCCTTACAAATAATATTTGGATCAGTTTCTCTTATCCTCTTAGTTTTAAATAAAGATAATTAAATAATATATTAAGATAATCTAATCAGCTAAAATATATAAATATATTCTTTACTCTTTATCTTATTGTAATTCAATAATACTTATTTCTAATCAGGTTTCAAAAAGGCACAAAACATTTAGACTAAGGTAGTATAATTTCAAAATAGTTTAGGGTATCAATAAACATTTTCTCATGTTCACCAATATTTATTAAGAAAAAATATACAGAATTATACATTATGCGAAATAGAACAATTTGCATATAAATTGATTATAACTAATGTAATGACAACAGGATTATAACATTATAAGTGCAATTTATTATTTTATCTGATTAATGCTGAAAAAAAAAAGAAATCCTCAACAATTGTAAAGACAGTAAAAACCCCAGGATGTCCCTAGGGTAGAAGAACAGCTGGTAAATATGGTGTAGACATGGGGTGTTGGGTTTTGGCTCAAACATCATGTTCTAAGAAACAGATCAGATTCACTATTATTTAGTGAACAAAGGGCCACTTATTTAATATGATAACTTGTGTAGTGTAAACTAATTTACCATATTAATACATATGGAAAATGTGTGTCTTTTTAATTTAACCTTTTCAATGCAGTCACTGTTACTTTATAAAATAAATAAATATATATATATATATATATATATATATATATATATATATATATATATATTATATAATATATTCAAAACTAACAGCTGTTTTCCAATTCAGTAATACAGTAATTAAAGTGTTTAAAATGTCAGCTATCATTATTTTACTTTTTCAGTAGTATAAGAGAAAACAAATGGTTAATGACATTAACCAACTTCAATATATAAATAATAAATATGATGCTTTTTGCACAGTATTGGGTAAAATCTATAACTGTATATTGCAGACATCAGTTGTAAGCTATTACTGACATTACTGTACAATACAATACCTTTGTTGTGTAAGTGTTTTTAGACTACTCAAGTCCGAAACCAGTGTTTAGAATAGTATTTGCAAAGTCACATTGGAACAAAAACATGAATAGTTCTGAAACCACATCATATTTCATGTTTAACATAAACTGGAATGCAATACAATGTACAAATATATTACTATTTCTTTACTGGACATTAAATATGTTCCTCTGAGTGCATTCTTCAGCTTTTCAAAAACAATTCCCATGGCTGGAGACAACAAGATCAAAATTTAGATGTCTCCCTTATCTAAGAGACTGCTTACAGTGTTGTTACTTGTTTGGGTGTTTTGTTGTTAACACTTTTAACAACTTTCAGAGGGAGTTTGTATAACCAAAAAGACAGTGCAAAGGTAAAACTACAGTGCATTTGACCACAGTTTCCAGACCAAACATCTAGGCAAATCGCATATTATCTCTTACAGCTTAGACTGAAACTTAACCAGTGAGTTTATCTGCTGACAATAAATGTTGGGAATATAATTTTGGCTTACTTAACACCAGTAATTTAACCTTATGATTGAATGAAATTTTAGAATAAAACATCAGCAGTTTCTCATTATAGTATTTAAAAAGTAAACTGGAGAACATGTCAAATAATGAAAGCTGCTAAGATTTAAACTATTACATCTGATAATGTTGCAGGTTAAAATTCCTAACCTACTTTGCAGTAAATAGACAAAATGTATTTAAACTATGGGGTAATACCTTTATTAAGTCAAAATGGTGATTAAGAAGCTTGCTTTTTCCCTGATATCAGAGGATAGCTATGGTGATCCATGCACTGCAAGAGTATGATTTATCCTGGTATTATGATTATGAACCCCCTACTTGACAATCCTCCCTGTACACAAGAAGTTGGGGCTAGACATGAGGCTTACACAGACTGACCCTCGCCAGTAGGCCCCTAAAGGGTGAAGAAATATACTAGGCCTTATTGTGAACAAGCAACTTTGAACACATTGCATTCAGGAATGAGTTCATGTGGTATTCAGTTAGTCAAGTGAAACAATTAAACAGAAGCTGCAGCTTAAAACATGCAGTCAATTCAAATAAGCCAGAAAATGTTTTTCATGTCTATGATAGTCATCTGCAATTATTTTTTTTTATATACATTAGAAATACATTTAAATTGCAAAGATCCCATTAGTCAGTCACTGTGATCACATGCACAGCAGTAAAATAATGTGCAATTCCTGTACAAACTCCAATTGTGTCACACTACATTTTTAGTTCAGCCATTTCAGGGAACTTTCAGCTGTGGAATGCTATTTATGAGCTTCTTTTCAGTAACAGAAACCCCAGCATAATATTAGGCTCTGAAGCAAGCTGGAAACATGCTATTATATCTGTAACTCCTAATGTTAAAGAAAGATATAGTAATAAAGGAGTTTATGGAATTGTCTAGCAATTTGTAAAACAATTGTGATTACATATTTCTCTCTCCAAATTGTCTCTCAGAAGACAGTCTATGTTGTTCTGATAAGTAAAGCTTAAATAGGGTGGTTATGTAACATGAAAGCATGTTTAAAAAAGGTCTGGATATATTTAAATGAGCCACATATATTATTTCCAATTTAGTGGAAGGAATTTAGGTTCCTATATCTTTAAAAGTGAACCGAGCTTATTTCCTGATTAGAAATCAATTAGATAGAGTCAGGGGATGACGTATACAAGTAAAAGCATCAAGCAATAAGGAACTTGAGTTTCTAATAATATTCATGGCTGTTAAGTTGTCTCAAGAACCAAGCGGGAAAAGGTATGTGTTTTTCTCTCTTTTTTTTTTTCTTCTCTCCCTTTGTGACAAGATCATGCACTGTGCACGTGAGCACTCTAGTCTGCCATTTAGTGCTCAGATCCAAAAAAAAAACTGCAATTTAAACATACTGTGCCATATTTCTTTGTAAGAAAAGATAACAGGATATCCAAGTAACTTAAAAGAGTCACTCAACTCCGGATGTCCGGAATTACAACACATTCAGCTTACAGCCGTAAAATATCATTCACAATAAATTCTGCACTGCACTATATTAACATGTGCAAATGGGTCAAAGACAAAACACCTTTTAAGGCTTTTTAAAGTAGCCTTATGATACATTTAAACTGAAATACTTCATATCAAAAACAGCACATTCCTGCCCAGCACTACTGTTTACCCAAACAGGGACATTTTTAACTTATAGAAAGAAATGTTGTCAGAGATGTAATTGATAACAAAGTATATAACAGTTATTACTATACCTATTAAGCAATATAACCATGTACTGAATAAAACATTATAAGTTAATGAGGACATTATATGTTGAGAAAAAGAAAAAAAAAAGAGAACAAAGTAAAAATAAAAATATATATATATAAATTTGAGAACATTGTTATGGGTTGATTACTCTGATTAAGGAAATGAAAATAATAGATGGATAATAATGAAAAATTAAGAAATGTTTAAATTATGCTTAATATATTAGTGTAATTTGAGGTAAATGTATTTGAATTCATATTAACTTTAACATTTAAAGTATAATTGAAAACAGTACCTGTTTCAGAGTGACTTGAAGACAGAAATAACTTTTCTTTTGCTGTTTGTATTATTATTTAAACTTTTACAGAATATAACATATGTAAGATTATTTGCCCTTTAGTTTCTTTTTCTTCTGCTCAACAGTTTTCCAGTTATTTACTTCAGCATTTCTCTTTGGAGTACTAATTGCCCAGTCCATATATTCTTCTTGTGTTAGGATGTTATTGTTGGTAAGGTATTTTATTGCTGAATCTACTGTTTCAAAGACTTTTATTCCATTTGGTAGAAAAACTCTCAGTCTTGCTGGAAATGAAAGATGGGTTTTCAATTGCTTCTTCTTCAAGGTTTTTATTATTGGTAGAAATTCTTTTCTTTTTGAAACCACCTTTGTAGAATAACCATTGTCAACTGTTATTAATGAATCATTGTATTTGATGGGAGAATTTGCCCAAGCATTTCTTAATATAAGATCTTTATCTTGTGTAGAAACAAGTCTCACAATTATGGATCTTGGCTTGTTCTTAATTGGAGAAGAAGTATTTCCAGGAGCTGCTAGTGATATATGCACACATTCTACACCATATGAAAGAGCTTCAGGTAATTTTATTACATCTGGTATCCAGGTGGTAAGAAAGTTTATCATATTGTCCCCTTCAGATTTTTCTGGTAGACCATATTTTCTAATATTATTTCTTCTTGTTCGATTTTCCATATCATCAAGCTTTTCTAGTAAATATGTGTTCTGCTGAAGTAAGAATTCAGTTTGTTGTTGTTCTATTTGGACTCTAGTGTCAATGTCATTTAATGACTGTTCAATAAGTGATATCTGTCCTTTCCGCTGAGTAAATATTTCTTGAAGCTGTTCTAGTTGTTGTGAGCACTTTTCTTTAAAAGTATCTATTTTATTGTCCATCTTGTCAATTTTTATTGTAAGTTCCTGTATATTTGTAATAAGAGATTGTAGATCTTTTTTGAGAGAAGAGTCTTGGGCTGAATTCCTTAGGTGACTCATGCTGTGAAGTTGATATTGGCGCTGATTTCCCAGTAATTAATTTGACAGGAATTATTCAAGTTCTGACAATGAAAGTTTTCCTGTAGATGCTCGAAGTTATTAGAATTTAGTTAGTAATAAATATTTCTTCAAATTAAATATTATTTTGTAAAATTCCTGTCAGGAATTGTATTGAGGTAAGAGAGCTGAAATGAAGTGCAGCTATCAGTTCAGCATCTTAGCCACGCCCTGGACCCTCATTATTAAAGTGTAAATATGGAATACAGTATAACAGCTGGAGAAAAACTGAGGTTATATTCAATGGGAAATCATGCATCTGCAGTGTTGCAGTGGTAGCATTGTTGCCTCACAGCAAGAGGTTCTCCCGTTCGATTCTTGGCTGGAGTGTGGGGAGTGCCTTCTGTGTGGAGTCTGCCAATCATTAGCAGCCCGGAGTTCTGCTGTGGCAACCCCTAACCGGCAAAAGCCAAAAGACAAACAACAACATATTCAATGGGAAATCAGGATGATGAAAATAGTGTTATGATGGTTTTGAAAAAGGAATGGGGCATCAGGAAATTATTCTAGTGTATGATTTCTCTGGCAGCAGAGTAGCATATCTGGCAAAGATGATACATGTATATATGTTATCCAAAAATAGATAATCAAAAATTATCTGATAAGGTTCCATTAAATGTTTAAACTAAATGACACAGTCAGCTGTTGAAGTATGGTAAATTAGCTGCAATGTGCACAAAATAACAGTGATGCCACTGATTTTTAAATTGAAAGTGTAAATGCATAATTATATGTGATACTTTTTAGGGCTGTTGATACTTTTAATTAAAACAGATAAATATGATAAAGTTAGGCAGCTTATAACAGAGTGACAGGCTTTAGCTTTTCATCTAGTCTTAACTGCTTAACCTACCCAGTTGCAGATATTGGAGCATGGTTTGTGAAATTAATTGGTTAATCCAGGTTTCAAAGACCAGCATCAACTTCTGCTATTAGGCAGTTTCTTTACTACAACGGGTTATTTTTCAGGCAAATATGTATTCACAACACCTCAGAAAGTCTGTCAGTAATATATTAATCTGACTATTAATAATAGTGATACACAAAATATGAACAATCATTAATGTACAAAAAATTGCTTCTGGGGATACTAGTAGGCATCAAAGTACTATTTCATATAGACTCCCTCAATATTCAGGTATTACATGTGGGGGCAACATGTAGATATACATGGAGGTTAATCTGGCAAACAATTAATATGCAGAAGTAATAATTTACAGTGGGAATCCAAAAGGAATTTCAGTAGGGAAGTAAACAGTGTGGGAAGAAATAGCCAGGGAATTGTTATGGCTAGGCTTGTATAGGCCATAGGGCCGATAGCCTAGTACTAACCTATGAACCTATAATGGCAGTATGATACATGTATCCTATGTTGTTTTATCGACATTGAGAAATTTGTGATTACAGACAGTGCACAGTTATGTATAACATAGTGTGTTATAGTGAGAAGAGGAAAGAAGCAAATCCTGCCACAAGAATGAAGCCTGACCACTAGGAATAAGCAAAGACTGTCAGAAGTAGAGGCAGATGAGAATAAACTGAGATGAGAATCAAACAAAGGAAGGGAAAATGGCGAGTTTGTTATGTAGACTCTCTACTATGTATTAAATGTTTTTATTTTTGCTTTCATTGGAGGTTGAAGAGAGAGAATGGCAGGTCTGTGCACTGTCTTTAGAATACAAGCATTTATACATTTCCTTTAATACTAAAAGATGTTACTTTAAAATGCTTTATGATTTTTTTTTGTTGTCTTATTTCTTGTGGGATCCTGTTCAAGTTTGCAGGGACAATTTTGCTTAAGCTCCTTTCCCCAGATGCCAGATTGAAAGGTGATCTGACCAGTGTAACTAGTACTGACCAGTACTAATCAGTGTTGCCTTGGCTTCTAGGAGTGTAGAATAAGGGTCTGATTTCTACCTTGGAGCTAAGGGAAGGGCAGCAGTGCTTATGGAGGTTTTTGAAAGTAAGAGGGTAAAGGAAGAGAGCAGATATTTTAGGAATAAGTAGGCAACTGGCTTTATGTACAGAAACACAGTACTGCTCATAGCAGGGTGCTAGGCCAATAAAATGACAGATTACATTGACTGTGGTCAGAACTGTATTAGATTTGTAGGCCGAGTGCATTGAATAATGGGAAGTGCATGATCAAGTTTAAGAATAGCAGATGTTTGGTGAAGGAGTTTCTGGCTACTGCACTACAGTCCCTAAGTGATTTTATAAGCAAATGGTTGGGTTCAGAGTAAAACCCTTATATTTATATTGTTCCACTGCCATAAGCACAAAGTTCCATAAAGTGATGATCTTTAAGGTACTGGTGCAAGTAAGTTTATATGGTAGGTTAAATGTCAGGATAGCAATTTTCAGTCATTTATTAATAGTAAGACATTTGCTAAAAATTGTAAGAGTGCTGTACAATGTTTTGAGAAGGACTTGACTTATAAAGGGTGATATTGTTGGAGGGTGCATTTGTGTTGATGTTGTTACTAAAGATTGAAAATAGTGCTGGGCATAGCTCTGAATCCTGAAATACCTCTGCCATATCATTCAGAGGAGGTAAGATTACCTGTTTTGATTTTGAAAATGCATTGTTGCAAGTAGTTGTCAAACTATTGTATTGCATTATGATCAAAGTTATTGATTTATGCTTTTGATGATTTATGCTTTCAAATGTTCTGGTGAAAGCTATGAAGATAGTAATTCAGATCACCTTTTTTTCATTGTTGAGATTATATTACCTGTGACTGTACTTCATTTTTTATTCTTATCCCTGGAGGATGCTGACATTTATGCAGTCACAGAAACCTGGTTCAAAGGTACGGAGACCACTGCAGCCTTACCTAGTTTCTCATCCTATCATACATTCAGACCCCAAACTGTGGGCAGCAAAGCCAAAGTACGTGGAGTTTTAATATATATTAAAGACACACACATGCCTCTAGGCTGGTCAAACACTATGATGCACAGGAGACACTCCAGCTGCAGTTAATAGTTGACAAGACACCTATTCAAATAGCTAGCTACATGCCCCCAAATGTGACTCAAGATGCCCACTCCACCTATCTGGAGCTCTTCAAATCTATCAAGATTCAACCCTTTACCCTGATCCTGGGCAACTTTAACTACTCAATCACATACTGGAAAAACTACTCATGCCAGAATACAAATGCCAAGAGATTCCTCGATTTTATTAATGCAAATGCCTTGGAACAGCTAGTTGATACCCCCACAAGAGGTGATAATATCTTGGAGTTGGTATTAACCAACACCACTGCAGCATCCTTACATTATCATCCTCCTTAGTAAGATCCAACCATAAAGAGGTCACTTTCGAAGTCACCATCTCCTCTGACCCCCATCTAACTAGGGTCAAACAAAAAAAAACCTCCTGAGGGATGGTTTAAACAGCTTCAAAGCACCCTTTCCCTCTGTGGGAACTGCCACCAATATCCAAAACTACACCAAAGCACTATACAAGCATTTATATAGATGCATGGAATCAGGAATACCTAACAGGACAAAATCATCCTCCGCAAGCAAGAGAAAACCTGTCTTGTGAACATCTGCAATAAATAAACTATATAACAAAAGAAAACATTGCTGTCCAGGACCAAGAAGGTGCAGGTTCACAATTAGAAGCAATCTCTCATTAGCCTGAATAAGCAAATAAGAGCACTAGTGAAATCCACTAAAGTCAACTTCAAGTCCAAATTGGCCACATCTGCTAGAGACAATCATAAGGCCTTCTTCACATATGTCAGCAACCTCAAAGGAAGCACAAGGATCTGTTCAGAACTGGCAGTCAAGGATACCACATACACAAATGCTGTAGATATAGCCAACCCTCTGTTGCCCCATCAGTAAACCAGGACAGTACCAGTACCTGCCCCCCCTTCCCTTATCTCTAGGGAACAGGTCATCACTGCCCTCTCAATGGCAAAAAATACAGCCTCCATGATACCCAACAAAAGTTTGGCTTTGACAAGGGGAGGTCATGTCTGTTAAATCTGGTCAACTTCTTTGAGACAGTCACCAAAGCCATGGATTAAGGGAAGACGGTGGGCACCATGATCCTGTGATCTCATGCTGTGACTTGTTGCTAAGCCCATATTTATTGAGGTGCTCCTATATGTGAATACATGGTAGTTATTCTAGGAGTTTTGCAATTAGACATAGGACAGAAATGGACCAAAAATTGGCAGTGGAGGTTGGTATAGTACTTTTGGGAAGATGAATAATTAGCAAGTGCTTAAAATGTCAGGGAATGAGCCTTGTAGTGATAGACAGAGAATGTGTCTGTGTGGTTTGGCTAGTGGTTTTGCTCATGTTTTGAGAAAAGCTGTAGAGATGTTGTTTTGGTTAGTGCTGTTATTTTTGTCTATTTTTTCTAAATCTTTTCCTGCTTACCTCATTGTTACATGTCTGAAATATAAGAAAGATGAGAAAAAAAACATTTTGTGAGGCAGGTACACCTAAACAGGGAAGACATTGTTGTGGTGGAGATAAAGGGGGATATAGCTTAGTAGACTGAAGAGCTGGATGGTGTTATGACTAGGTACTTGTCACTGAGTTAAGATGTTTAACTTTTGATAGATTCATTGGAATTAAAATAGAATATGCCCTTTAAGAGATTCAAGAATAATTTAGAGTATCTCACCTTTGGAGACAATTTGATCTAAGGAAGGCTGCTCTTTTTTCTCCACTTTTAACTTGCATATTTCCAAAGAAAGAGGAAGTTAAAGTGCTCATTTTAGTTTTTGGAATTTTTCCACTGCTTCCTTCCCTCTCTTTCTATTTTATTCTTGATTTTAGCTCTGATGTCAGCCATAGACAGTGGTGTTCTATAGCCTTGTTCTGGGAAGTGTTTGTCAAGATCCGTTTACAATTATGTAAACTGATATAAAACTGCTTCATATATTGGAAACCTGTTGGCATGTCACAGCTCTGCCTGCACCTGGTTCTCTTTGCTTTCTGCCATATTTCTAGAGAATGCATAGACTGGAGGGTCTGGCATTTTAAATGGCAGTCTAGTTCACTTGAGCTGTTAATTCAATGGATGCCAGTAACAAGGCTAAATGGCCTTTTTTGGGCAGGGACTCATGACCAATTTTTGGACTTTTTTAAGTATCTAAATTTGACTACCCATTTTTTATCTTTCACGTACACGATTAGTAATGATGAACTACGCTATCTTGATGTAACCTTATACAAGGACCGAGTCAACAACGTATTCCAATCCAAATTATATAGGAAAGCAAAGTTTTCTAATACATATTTACATTTTCAGAGTGGACATCCCTTTTACCAGAAAAAGGGTATTGTCAAAGGACAGTTTATAAGAGCTTCTAGAATGTCTAGCACTTTACATGATTTTTTAGAAGAGATTATTTTTTTTAAATCCCTATTTTTTGAGAGAGGATATCCTTTAAAACTCTTAACTACCCTGGCCCAACAAGTTATGGACAGTAGAGAAATGCTCTACCCCCCTCTTTTAGGTACAGAGGTGGTTGCTCACCATACTGACATCAAAAAGCTTGATCATGCTCATGGCAGTTTTATTTACACTTACTGTCTCAACTCCTCTGAAGTTGAAGAAATTTTCCACAGACATTGGCCAGTTCTTTCACTTCATGACGAATTGAAAAATATAATACCACCACATCCGAAGTTTATTAGAAAGAGGGATACTAACATCAAAGAAATTTTTGAAGGGAATAACCTTACCAGAATGAGTACTCAGTTGCCCAAAGCAGGCACTTTTAAATATGGTGCCTGCAACAATGTAACACTATCTTTGACACCCCAAGTGTATACATTGTTTCTTGGAACTTTCTGTTTAAGCCCAAAGTTTTCACAAACTGTGGCAGTAAAGAGGTGGTATATTTAGGACTTTGTACCACCTGCACTAGTTTCTACATTGGCAAAACAGAAAGGCCTTTTAGGAGGAGAATCTACGAGCATTTGTATGACATCTCTAAACAAAAAGAATCAAATGCTTTGTACAAGCATTCTTTGGTTTGTAACAACTTTAAATTTAAATTCTTAGTATTGGAACAAGTACTTCCTAACGCCAGGGGTGGTGACTGGGAAACAAGTCTAGAATATAGAGAGCTCTTCTGGCAACTCAGGTTGGAGGCAAGTAGAGCCCCGGGTTTAAATGAGAGTGTTAACATCAGCAGTGTTCTTAAAATTAGAAGAGCACGCTTATAGGTTTATATGTAAATATATTGTATAAAGCAGATCACTGATTGTTTCATGTGTCTACTGTTGTAATATGATTTTTTTAACAATAACAATATTTATGTTAGTAAAGTTTTTTAAAATTCTCACCATGTTTCTACTTTTAAAATAAATGTATTTTTAACAGACACATTAAATATATTAAATATATTAAATACATTATAAATAATAGAAATATTTTTAACATATTAGATAATGCAGTTTATATAATAGTTTTTTACATATATACATACTCTTTTAGATTTAACATATATACATTGTTATGTACAGTTCTAGATGGTTTAATTTATGTCTCTAGTTGAGCAATGTTCTTAAATACGAGTACTCCTTTATTACACTAGTATTTTTCACTTATAGCTAATTGACTTGAAATTAGTAGTTAATTAACTAATCATGTGATAGGGAAAGACTTATATAATGTCATTGTCTGTAACTGTTAAATCCATTTTCAACTTGAGAAAGCTCGGTATTTAGCCGAGCGAAGGCGCTTGTTCTTTTTATTAAAGTCCTTTTGCAATAACTTACTTGGCATTCTCCAGTTTTTGGATTACGTTGGTCAGGTCTCGTTTTGAAGCTTGCTGTTCTTTGGTTTGGTTTCCTGTTATCCTTTATTTCAAGGCTAAATGGCAGGGAAACTAACATAACCTACCCATGCCTCTTAAAATCTAGTTATTTTATGAATGAGACAGATATTAATAATTTAGCAATGTTTCCTTTGTTAGATGGTTATCTACAATTCCTCATGTGGCAGTTTACTAGAGTTCATTTATACCAAGCTGTTCTGTATTCACTCAGTAGTTTCAAAGGCTGTTCAGTTGGTGGAACGTGACTAAATTTTAAAATGTAGACTGAAGAAACAAGTTGTTTAAGCAGTTAATCATGATAGATGCAGGAGGATATATGGAGACTATGCTTGAATAAGGTCCTGTTGTTAGCAGCTTAGTAGATACTGGGAAGTCTGAACATTCACACTTGGAGTGCAAAATCTAAGTAATTGTTTGTATTCTTTGGAAGCTAAAATACAATGATGTTAACTTAGCTGCTTGGCATTATTAGGTCAAACACATATATCTATGCCACAATTTTAATTTTTATTTTTGAATGAGTCATTTTAAATCCCCTTTTATGTCCAGATCATATTTTTGTAGTGTTATGACAAGAAAAGGTCTAGCATGTAAATATTATATAATATTATTTTGATTGATAAAATATCTAGCTGGGTATTTACATATATTATTCATTTGTGAATATCAGCAGAAATAAACTGCTTTAGTTTACTCTACGATAAATGCAAAACTTGTGACAGTATGTGCTTGTAGGTTTTGTTCACAGTATGATAATTCTGAGCTAGAATAACAGCAGTTTAATCCAGTGTTATCCAATACATTGAACATACGGGGCTGGATTCATAGACATTATGGGCTTCTCACTCAGATACTGATGAATGTCATTTGCAAATTAAAGGCAATTTGGACTTATTGGGAGACTTTTCATTTCAAAAGGGCAGGAAAAGAGGGGTTGCTTTATCAATGGCCAGCTAATGCCCAGTTATGATACAAGGAACATTAATTGACTTGCAGAATATGTATTTGGAGATAAAAGGAAGATATACTGGGATAAAAAAAGAAAAAAAAACACTTTTTCAGCATATATCCACACAGGTTTAAGCCAGAAGGAGTTTTGGTGTTGTTTGGTTTCCTTATTGTCTTTAGAAGATAGGATAATATGGATAAATGGAACCTATTAACTACACGAGATGATATTCAAGAGTACCCAGGATGTTCAGGGCAATAAGAGAGTAGGCAATATATAGCACATCATTTATATACCTTAGGATTGTTGCATTTTAATGGTTTCAGGAAGACATATTCTGGATCATCCCTTCTATTCTAGTAGTTATTACACAAGCGCAGAATTTACAGGATCGATTTTACTGCTATCAATGCTTGCACAAAAACTTGCTCCCATATCCCTTAGTTGTGTGTGATTGTGCTTCAATCTGTTATTTCATCAAGCATTATACAGGCAGTGAAGATTCTCTAGTTATTATATAAATCAAGTTGTATAATCAGTGTAGGATTATACATTGCAAATTTAATTAGTGTAGGAGTTGTTTCAGGTTAGTTTGACATTAGTTGCAAGGAAAAAAGGAGGTGCAGCTGCAAAATCAGACAAATTCGATAAAGTACTAGCAGACACTATTAAAGGTCATAACAACAGCTTATGGGAATGGGGAAAATAAATATAAAGGAAGAATCTTGCTTTATGGAGGCGGAAAAACAATTTATCAGGCCACCTACGAGAATAAGAAAAAAAGATATGAGTTCCTAAATGGGAAAGATAATTACCTTTAGGTAGGCAATATGACATTCTGAAAGACAGAGTGAAAGACCTATGTTTTAAAAGGTTTTCAGAAGATGATGACGTATCGCTTTGCATCAGTAGACAACACAACACAAAATATCACTTCTATAACTGTATATAAGGTAAGCCCTCCAGATCATATAACATAGTTCATGCTTAGTTTGTGAGGTTATACTCTGCCAAACTTGGACGGCTTAGAAAATAGGTTTGTATATCTGAGACAGGCCAGCCTTCCAAAACTTTCACCAGATAAATACAGATAATTCTAAACAGTTAATGGCTCTTTTTACTGACCAGGAGTTGCAGAACAGTATTAGAAAGAAGGCTCCAGGGATAACCTCAAGCTGTGCCACTTTGCTTTTAGATTTTTGTAATTAACTCATTGAGGGACTTACCCAAATCTTACTAAATATTTTAACTGCTATTTTAATTAGTGGTACATTACTGGCCATTTTAGAAAAGGCTTTGGCCATTATGGGAATAAATTTAAGCCGCTACCCTCCTACAAGACAAATCACAGTATTCATTCATGACTAAATGATAGTTAAGTCTTTACTTGCAGTATGATTAGAGAAATATATTCCATAGTTAAATGAGTCTAATCACTATGGGCTTCTCTGAGGGTTTCAAACATCTTTCAATAACATGTAAAATATCACAGATTATTTATAATGTCCAGGACCTTCAGGAGAAAATGGTTCACATTAGTCTTGATGCCAAAAAGGCAATCGGTGTAGTAGCATGGCTTTACTGCATATGCATGCAGTTAAATTTTATACTTCAAAAAAAATGTGCCGCACTCCTTTTTGAAACTTGTCATTGCTAAGTAGCAAGGATTAAGTCTGTTTTGGATATTTTAGTCTCTTTACTATGACCAGAGATATGAGACAAGGATATGTATTGTCTGCTATTTTGGTTGCACTTTATCTTGGGTCACTGACAGCTACCATTACACATTATACGATTAGTGGATATAAGCATAACAGGAGGGAAGTCAAAGTCTTAGCATAGGCAGATGATATAATCATTTAGTTATCTAGATCCGAGAAAGTTATCAATTTTTTGTCAGATAAGGCTCATAAATTTCACAGAATCTCAGATTTCAGGATAAAGCATAATGAAATTAGGTATTTCAATAAACTGTATCCGTTTTAAACCCGAAACATGAAAATCCTTGCTCTTGGGGTGATACATATACAAAATACTAAATTGTTTGGTTTGGTCCATATTTAACCTCACCAAAGAGCAAACATTCTAGCATATTTAATGTCAAATTAGAAGTGAATAGAAAGAAGATGGCAATACTTGAATTAAATCAATGTAAGCATTACATTTTTCCTGGGGTCCCTTCTGATATAAATTTATGAGTCCTTCCCTACATATCATCTCCATGCTGTTTTCAATGCTGTAAAAATAATTATAATTTATTTTATATGAAACAAGCCTGAGTATCTTGGGACAAACTATTCATCTTTGGTAAAAAGGTGTTTTTGCAGATTGTATCCATATTTATTCCATAATTTTATTCAGTTTAAGCTCCGATACCTAATGCAATTTGTGGGTGTTGGTATTCAAGCCTCATTATTATCTAACACAACCAATCAGTACTCTAAAGAATGCTAAGAAACAGAATATTTTTGGTTTAAACTAACAAAAATGAAGTAAGATACTACAAAATGTTAAGTTGAATGAGATATCAAATGCCTAACTTACTCAAATATTTCACTTTAGCAGATATTCCAGAAAATGTATCAGAATGCATAGTTATAGGAGAAAGAAAAAACATTAATATTCCATAAATCCTAGTCATCCAGGAAACATTGCTTACCATGCCTGCTGAAGTCTAGATGGAACTGCCATTGTTTCTCTGCCTTCAAAGTTTTTGCTGCTATGACTGTGATCAGCCTCATTCTAAAGTATATGCATGGTGGAACTGTCCTAGAATTTCTCCTTAATGAATAGATGCTCTGCAGCCATATGTCCCTCTTATTACTATATCACTTGTTCTGAAATATGAATAATGGATTCAGTGAACAGTCCTGGCCTAGATAGAAAACACTAACTATATAATATCGAATACTTGGACTCAGTCAGAGGTGACACAGTAGCACAGCAGATAGTGTTGTCACCTCAAAACAAGAGGCTCTTTTGTTCAATTCTTGATTAGGATACCTTCTGTGAGGAGTCTGCATGCTATCATACTGTTCATATGTTTTTTTTTCTGGATTCACTAGTTTTCTCCCACATTTCAAAGACAAGCAGTAACTGAATTAGGCACAATAAATTTGCCATACATGTGAGTGCACGTGTGTGTGTGTGTGTGTGTGTGTGTGTGTGTGTGTGTGTGTGTGTGTGTGTGTGTGTGTGTGTGTGTGTGTGTGTGTGTGTGTGTGTGTGTGTGTGTGTGAGACTGTGTGCGGGTGTGCGCTACATGCCAGTAATCATAGAAAGACTAGTCACCTGAAATGTGAACATTAGCTCTTGATGATCATCACTGTTTATGTTACCCACTGACCCCCATCTGCAAAAATAAGAAAAAAGATGGTTATGGGAGGATAAACCTGGACTCAAGCAAAGTCCATGTTATCAAACACATTCTGAAATCTATTTTTAATCTTTTGCATTTGTATGGTTTTCCACATTTTCACATTTTACAACATTTTTTTAATATTCTTACATCATTAAATCTCAATATTAATAAGCATGGCTCATAAACTTTAAACAAAACATTAAATATATTCATTAATAGCACTAGTTCTACTGGGCCATGTAATAAGTCTTTGGCATTACCCTTTGTTTTAACTTCTATTACGCTCTTTCCAAGTCCCGTTTTTCCTTTTGCATCAGTCCCTCTACTTTTGTTAACTCTTCTGTCAATCCACTAATATTCAATTTATTGTATCTCCCTTTGTTTCTCTCATCCATATCATACTCTTGCCTATACCCAAAATTTATGATCACTTCCATTTTCCCCATTTTTCACTTCCTCTGTACCCATCATCTATCCATCCACAGTGTACTCCCTATTTCTACCTTATTCATGTGCATTTTTGCCATATCTCTTATTTATTTTCCTATGTTCCCTTCATTCTGTGTTGTTGCTAAACATATTTTGAAATGTAATTTCTTAGAATAAGACACAATTTTCCAACAGAGGGTAAGTAAAACTGAAAAAAGCAATTTTCTTAAGCTAAAAGTTGTAGTACTGATTTTCTTTTGCTATTGATAAAATATAATTTATAAAAAGTATAAATTATAGAAAAGTAAAATTTGAACAATGCTATTACAAAGTTGGTAATTTTGCAGCATGTATCCCTTTCAGAACTCACCACTGTATAGCCCTGAAAAGCCTAAATTGGTTAGACCTGCCACATCAACTAACATATAAACAGCTTCTGACCACCTATAAAATTAAACAGCATCCATCTGCCTGTACAACACTAAAAAAACATTCTACACAACTATTTTTCTGATCATTCATTGTGATCCAGTGACCAAAATCTCCTGCCTGTCTACAAAGCTAGCAAATCTCCTGGGCAATGTCTGTACTCATACAAAGCTGCTAAGGCCTGGAACTCCTTACCTGTATCCATCAGGTCTATTCCCTCCCTGTCATCTTTTAAAACTACTCTGAAAGACTTCCTAGCTAAAATCTGGCTCTCTTCTTGCTCAAAACCAGAACACTCTATATCCCTAAATGTGAGCAAGTGCCATTTCATTCCTTATACCTCCTTAATATCCTTGTTTCACTTACTTCCTTACTGCTATGTAATTCGCTTCCCTGACTTTCTTTCTAAATATACAATATGTCTGTTTTCCCTTCACTTCATATTACAATTCATATTTCTATTAGACTAATTTACCTCTATTTTCTCTACAAACTGTCTACAATTTCTCTGAATATTAGATGATTGTCATATATCTTGTATAGATTCTTAACCAATGTTTTTATATTATGTCTAATTAGTTATAATTATTTAAACTGCAGATATTTTTGTTTTCTTTTTAAAGATTGTAAAATTATTGTTCTTAAAATGTTTTGTAATAATGTGAACCTTTTCTCCCCAGGCCTCTGCTGAAAATGGCCTTCTACCCAGTGGTCTTTCCTGGCAATCAAATGTCAATGTATAAACAAATAAATAAATATTGAATCCATATGCATTGCAAATGGCAAGTCACATAGGATTCACTGGAGTTCCAAGGCTAGTTTAACCTAATTACTATATGCACCTTGCCAATACCCAACATCAGACTCCTTTGTCCTGGAGACAGAGGACAGTAAGTCTTAGGATAAATTATGAGCACCTATTCAGGTTTAATTTTTAGGAAGATATAGGTTCATAGGTTCATCCAAGAGATTACTAGGCTAATGGCCTAAGAGCTCTTACAGGCTTAGCCAATACAACTTGATTTTACACAATATATGGCCACTGGGAGCAAGAGGATGGCATGGATTTGTGCCTATTATCTTCCAGATTGCCCCTGTCATTAAGGTGCATGGGCACTAACCCAGGTGTGAATTTGTGACTCCCCATTCATTGATTCAAATAGTGTTTAAGAGGGCCATGGAAGAGCACTGCTTAATGTGAATAGGAAGCGGCTTACAAAGAAAGGGCAATCTCAGTGATGGATTTCTGTCTATCCAGCACATTTTGTTTGAGATGCTGAGTTTAGATTACTAGATCTGGTGACCTCATGCTGTCTGACTTGTGGATGTGTAGCAGCACAAAAGCCTGGATTTGTAAGTGCCTTATAGGTCAGGCATAGGCCACCCCTTAATAGTCGGTAGGAGACAGAATAAAGGGATAGGGCATTTATTTTATCAGCACAGGACATGTTGTGTACACCCTGTATTTTCTTTGTGAGGAACCTCTAAGCTCACTTCAGCTGATGTAAGTGCCTTGTCAAGTTCATACCAAAAGGTGTATTCTACTCAATTATTGTTTTAATGAGGGCTAAGTACAGTGGGACTATAATTTCCTTGAACTAGATGCCATACCTTTGCTTATAGCCACATAGAAGGACTTCCTCACCACTGTGGACACATGGTGGTCAAAGTTCAGGCTACTACATGTCTGTGTACCTAGATCTCTCATCTCTGAGTCTACTCTTAGGGGTTGGTATTGATGCTGTAATTTGCAGGGGTATTTGTCTTTCCTAAGTGTAACATTATGCTTTTTTCATATTTAGTTTTAGGCCATGGTTCTGGCACCAATCATTGGGCTGATATAGACCCTCCTGAAGTATATTTGCATCACTGAGGGGATTCAGTGTTTGCCCCCAGCTTGTAGTCATCAGCAAACCTTGTCATCCAGAGGCCTTCCACATTAACCTTGACTTCAGAGAAGTATATTCCAAACAGGCATAGTCCCAGCAATGAACCCTGCGGCACATCCCTAGTAAATGGCCACTTGCTAGATTTGGATTCATGCACTTTAACCACATGTCCTGTCTGTGAGCCAATTGGTTATCCATCTTTTGATGTAGGAGTTTATGTCCAGTTTTGTGAGTTTGTTTAGAATACATGAGTGGGCAATTATGTCAAATGCCTTGGCCAGGTCGAGGTAAGCAGTATATATTGCTTTACCCTCATCCATGGCCTTAGTGACTTTCGCAAAGAAATCCACCAGATTCAGTAGGCATGACCTGCCTTTGACAAAGCTAAACTGGGTCAGGTCAAGTCTTTGGAGGTTTCCTATGTCATTATTTATTGGGTCCGTGATTATTCTTTCCATGGCCTTACATACAAGACTAATCAAATGTATGAGTCTGCAATTTCCTGGGTAAGTAGATGGTCTCCCTTTATACAGAGGGATGACTTTTGTTGACCACTCTATCAGAACAAAGACAGTCTAGAAGCTGTGATTAAAAAGAGATGCTAATGGGACTGTTAAGTCCTGATTTAAGCTGTTTAAGAGGCAACCTGGTATATTGTCAGGCCCCTTTGAAGTTGTGTTTTTAGCTTTAGAGAATGCAGGTGCAACCTGTTATTTGCTGATAATTGACAGTGGACTTGTGGAGGGTGTTTCTTGAGGGAGAACTGGTGGTGATGGGGAGGTGACATTTGAGATGAATTTGTCTGCCAGCAGTTTTGGTATATCTTCCAGCTCAGTATAGGTGGTGATGCCAACTACAACTAATTCTGCATATTGTTGGGTGTTGCTCTTAAGATTGCAGCCATAACTAAAAATTGCCTTATGGCTCCCTTAGCATAGAAGGCTATTTTTACCTCAAGGTCTTTGTTCAGAGGCTTGACTAATTCCCTGATACACTTATTTAGACTAGTGAGCGACTTTTTGTTCTGTTCAGAGACTTGACTAGTTTCCTGATTCATTTGTTTAGACCAGTGAGGGACTTTTTGCTCTGTAGTATACATTGTCTTTTACTTCTCAACAGGATTTTCTTTCTTTAGTTGTACAGCCTATTGATACCAGAGGTCAGTCAGGGTGGCTTGCTTTTGCGTTTTGACCTGGGTTCATTTTAGTCTGGTACTGCTGTTTCTATGCAGGTGTTTATATGGTCACACAGGGCTTTTGTGTATGCCTCTTCATAGGTTTCTGTGTTTTCTGGATTTTGGGAGCTTGAAAACTAGCTATGCCTTCCCTTAATAGCGGGTTAAATAACAAGAAAAGTTTTAAAGTTTTTTGACTTATGTGTGGGTACTAGTTTTACCTTTATTTCAAGGGAGACCATTTTGTGATCTGACCTTACCAGTGAAGACATCACACCAAATCTAGGATATTTGTTCCCCTAGTGGGAGTGCAGTCTAGCTGCTCCAGGGCATTTGAATTTACAAAGTCAAGAAATCTTTGGACTTGCATGTTTGTGGTCATGTATGCCTTCCAGTTAATGGAAAGGTAGTTAAAATCACCCATGGGTATGGTTATTGGCTGGATGATGAGTGATTCCAGTAGTTTCAGGTATGATGTATAGGTTTCCTTGATCATAGTGGAGAACCTGTAGCTAGCAAGAATATAGTAATGGATTTTTGCCATGGTTAGTTGGACATGGAGTAACTCATGCTTGTCATATTGTTTGATCAGCCTTGAGGTGTGCTTATCCTTTATATAGCTAGATACTGCTCTGTCCTTTGTGCTTTCATGTTCAGTGAGTGGTCAGAATGTATAAAAGACATGACAGCCATGTACTGCTGGAGTGCTTTCTGTGGCACTGAACCATGTTTCAGTAATTGCACAGACGTAAGTCTTCTCCAGGATGAGGAGGACTTCCAGGAACTGCATGAATCATATAGAATCAAATTGTTTAAGCTGCAGAGGAAGTTTATCCAAAAGACGGGAGAATCACTGTATGACAAATGTACCTCTCCATCATCTCTGCTGATGAAGGTTCAGGTCTCTGTCTCTGATTAGTTGAACTGTTTGTCTTAATGAGATACAGAAAACCAAAGACTACAGGATCTGTAATCGCTTTGTATGTGAGTTACATATCACCCCTTATGAGTGTATAAGTCACAGAGTATCTTTCCTGATAACTAAGGTTCCTAGGACTTGAGATCTTTTTTATTAGGAACCTCTGGGATTTTTGAGTCTGATGAGATATAATGTGTGGCACATACCCAATGGAGCATTATGATTTATAATAGATTACCTCAGTATTGATTATAGGGGGACAATAACATATTTGGTGTAGATGAAATTTCTCTGGCAGCTAGTTGTGTGAAATACAAAGATTTCTTGAAAACAGTTGCCATATGATGAGCAAAGTAAAGGGAACTGCCAAATATCCAGGTCCTTAAAGACATTTCCATTTTGAAAGGCTGTGTTATCTATTCTGTACAGCATGGTAATTTCTGTTTTCTAAAAGAAATAGTACTACACTTTTTAGTGTTCAGTATAAGCCCATTACTGTATGCCAGGCATTAAGTACAATAAAATCTTACTGATGGGTGTAGATATCTGAAATGGGTCTTGTCAATTACACCCCATTGCAGTCATCTGTAAACTTGGTTAAGCAGAGGAACAGATAATCATTTTTGTGATCATAGCAGAAGACATCGATCAAAGAGGAACCCACACAGACCTCTGGGTGACTGTGCTAATTACCTTAGAACTTTGAACAGTCACCTACCACACACACTATGTAGATTCAGTCTTTCAGCCACTTGCCAATCTGACCATATGATGTTCTGTGTTAAGGATGATAGTTTTCTTATAATTCTGGTATGAGGAACAGTGTTGAATACTTTGACCAGATCAAGATAAGATGCATACACTACATGACCAATGTTGATAGCTTGTGTGACCCTCTTGAAGAAATTAAGCTTTAACAGACACAGTCTCCCTTTGATAAAAGCAAATTATCTGGGGTAAAGCTTAATGAAATTTTAATTATCATAATTAATGAGATTGGTTATAATATGCTTTATAGATCAAACACATCACACTGATTGTTCTGAAACTGTCAGTGCTGGGACTGCCCTTATGAAGGAAGAGCATCACCAGAGCGTGCCAGGATTTGCGTTCATAGCCTGTGGCAAAGTTTAGGTTAAACAATTTAAGGAGATGTTTGGTTTAATAATTTCTAGGCTATATCGTGAATCATGGAGAAAGTGTTTTTTTTTTTTCTTTTTTTTTTAGATAACTTAAGAATATGTTCTTTAGTAATTACTAGGGTAATGGAGTCTTGAATAAATGGTGTTGGAATAGGTACTGTGTGAGTGAAGTTTGAGCAGCACGTATTTGTTATCATATTTGCAGTGTAATTTGACTCAGAGTGGGGGTCCCATTAAGAAGAAGTCCAGGGTAATGATAGTCCTTAGTTTTTCTAGTATAGTTAAAAAGGATTTGTAGTTATTCTTTGCTCCAAAAGCTAATATCCATTCATGGATCAGTTTGCTGGGCTAATTTCCATATGCTTTGTAATACATTTATACTGTCCTCATTGTGAAGAGGCTTAGCCTTATTGTACAGGCTAAGAGGTAGTTAGTTATCTTTTGCTCTGCATTTATTTAAGTTGGTTGATGACAGTGGTGATTGATTTTACCTTTCACCTTGTATATTGGGCTCTAGCTGGGACTGCTAAAGCTATCCCTTTGTCTATGAGGGTATAAAACTCATTAGTGATGTTGGCTGTTGTGTCCATATCAATGGTAATGCTTTTACGGGTACAGATAGAGATTTCATCATGTAATTGTATAAAATTCACCCTTATATCCTTAAATATAGAGAAGCTGGATACAAGAAGATGGTATTTCTCATAGGAAATATCATGTGTTCATGCTCCAAATTAACTAGAAAAGGAGAAGCTAAGGAAATGAAATAGGTTGAGGCAATATTAGTGAGGACCATGTCAGATATTTTGGCCTCCAGTGGATTCACTATCTATTTGTTTCAGGGAAATCCTTGTTAACAAATCCAAAAATCTTTGAGCATATCCTACATTAGAAGTCTGGTCATTCCAGTCTATGGCTAGGTAGTAAAAGTCACCTTCCAGGACTCTAATTTGATCATTTGAAAGCATGGATGGGATTCTTTGGAATTTTATACGTCAGCAGCTTGTCTTATTCATGGTACACTAAAGTACTAGGAGCTCAGTTTATCAATCTCTAGGTGTTCATCTAGATGAGATGTGGTCCTTGACAAATATAGGAGCATCACCATAGTTTCCACCATACCTTCAGGCATGGTAAGTACAAATGGATAAAAAACATTCTATACATTTAAATTAAGTCTCTGTAACTACACATACAGGAACATGCACTAGATGAAGGCACACCAAAAGATCAGATAATTTGTTAGTGAGATTCCTGGTGTAGAGAAGAGACACCTTAATGTGGTTCAATTTAAGGTCTGAATTATTTGCTGAGTTAAAATATCTGTTACGTGGAGTCTGTCTAAAAAAGTCACTGTGGGGGGCTGCAAAGTGGTTTGCCTATATGCAGAAAACATTGAACAGGATATGCAGGCCATCCCTTGCAAAACAATAAGCACTATAGTCTTGCCTCAAGCTGATGCATAAGGGACACATTAATGTAGGATTTTTGGTGAATAAAGGATTCTGCTGTGGACCAAAATCTTACCTGCATCTACTGAATTGCTTAGAAAGCTCTGTTTTGTCTCACAGCATCTACCTCTGGGTCTTGTGCCCTAGGTGATTCACACTTTCATGGAAACTGCTATATTGTACTTACCCTTGTCTCAGAAAATGTTCCATAGGCTCCTTGTAATGTCTGTGAAGGTGGCACCAGAAATGCACCTGACAGCAACCTTGTTCTTCTCTAGCATGGACCATGGGGAATTAGTATCCTTAAAAAGGAATTACAAAGTATTAACACATTCTTATCAGAAACCTAGTTTAGCATTACTTGACTTGGAACAACTATGTTGTTGGTGACTTGTATTAGGTTTGCATGGAGTAGGTCAGTTGACAGACTTCTACTTAGACCTGTTCTTACAAGTTCTAGTCTTCTTTGGCAATGATCTTTTTAAGTCATCAGCATATAACATTTTAGGGCATTCATTTTGAAAATGCAGTAGAAGTCGAGACGAGGGTGTGCCTGTGTGAAGTTCACTTTGTATTAATGTTTATGAGAAGGATATCATATTAGCTAAGTATTTACATCTCTCACATATGGATCTTTCTGTGTTAAATAGTTCATTATTATGAGCAGGAGGTAATTACTACCCTGCCTTAGAATGCCAGGAGGCTGGTGACTGATGGGTAACTATGTTTCTTGTCCTCTATATTGCCCAGTGCTTTAGGTTTTACCTCACTATGTACACAATAAAGCTAAATGTCATCTGGCTAAGTCACGTCACAGACTGACAGCTAGTGCACTGGTGCTTCCATTGCAGTTGGAAACAAACCAGAGCAGCCAAGCTGAAATAACCAGAAGCTAATGCTGTACTGGGTGCAGTCAAACAATTGACAAATCAGGGGGGACAATGGTAGTTTGGGAGAAATTATTTACGGAAAAAATGAAAATGCACTCACTGCACACTAATCAGCTAAAACCATGGCAGTTCACCACTCAGTCGTGCTGTAACTAGCAATTAAATCAAACAAAAGAAACAAGTTAACCAATTAGCAAATATATCTGGAGAAGCCAGTGATATGCACACACCACTGAAAGTTTGTGTAGTTAGCTTTCTGCCTTTCTGCTATTGAATGTTAAAGTGAGCAATATGGGATTTAAAAACAGACAGATGAACTATTTTATGTAAAATTGGCAGATATGATTCACTATGATAAAAACAAAACAAAGTATAAAAAAAAAATCACTGCTGGCCAGTTTTATGAATTAAATAATGCGTGGCATGGATAATAAATAATGGTGACCTTTCAAAGGTAAAGAAGTCCATTGCTGGAAGCATGTGGTTTTAAAATGGCTTTATATGATCATATTATACCCTAACTGATATAACTACAAACTTTAGATGTTGCATATCGTAAATCAATTTGGATCCATTTGGGGTAGACTCTTAAGAAATTTTACCAGAAAGCCTTCTTTAAATGACTTAGGATACATTGATATTGCAATACAGACTTGCTCAGCTCCCGAGACTTCATTTTAGTATAACTTCTATCTCGCATCATATTACCAAGGAAGCCAGACAGGCTCTAGTTAAAAATGTTTTCATAGCCAGGCTAGACTATGCTGTCCACAGTACCACCCTCCCCTTAGCCCACAATTCTAGCAACATTCAAACAATCATAAATTCCACCTGCAGATTTATTAAGCTGTCCCATTTAGAACATCACTGTGTTAGGTTATATTAAAGAAGTCATGACAATAGTGGAATAGCACTAATCTGACCCCACACCCCTCTTGGATTAGCATCTGAGGAAAAAGGTTTTAACAAAATAATGCCTGCTAACTGATCCCTCCTTCCTAAACAACATTTTTTGGGGAAAAAGCTAGTAGAACATCTCAAAAGAGCAAACAGGTGTACATGTTTTCATTACACTGGCTAACCTCCACTGCATCTAATCAGTGTGACTAATTCTCCTTTTAACCCTTCTTACAGATCTAAAGATATAGTACCTTCAAATGACTACCTGCAAAGGGGAAATTCTTCTCTAAATATGTTGCCTTTGTACAATGCAATAAATGTTTATTACACTGCATGACATGGGAGAATAAGCCGGATTGACTTTGCGTATAACAGCTGCATTCTATACCAGAGACATTCTGCAACTAAATTACTCTCATTTGTGTAACTGAATGACTCTTGTTGCTGCTGAATCTATCCAGTTCAACAAAATAAAACTAAATAAAAAGTAAAACATGAAGACCGAAACATCAGAAATATTTCTCATTTCTCAGTGCATTCCCATTCCATATGAGGATTAGCTGTATCCGGAAATGATCTGAAATGTTTTGCCCTTTAATAAATGCTTCTGTAAACAAATATAATTAATAATCACTGATTGCCCCAACTAATTAAATTCCTGAGAAGGTTTTAATAACAAATGTATTTCTTGCTAATGTGTATACCTGTACCAATAAATATACCTTTACAACTCTCTCTTAGAATTAATAGCCAGTCAGATATCATGTCTGTTTGTTGTGCACATACCACCCACCCACTTATCCATCTATCCATCCATCCATCCATCCATCCATCCATCCATCCATCCATCCATCCATCTATCCATCCATCCATCCATCCATCCATCCATCCATCCATCCATCCATCCATCCATTCATCCACCCATCCATCCATCCATCCACACTGGGGTGTCAATTCAATAGTGACAATTATCTAGAGCCAAGGTTTACACTGCACCATGTTGGCCTTAAATGCATAAAATAAGAGATGAAATTTCTTATTTCTTTTCTGACCTCTAATGAACTTTTCATTGTAAGTGCAAAGTCAATGCCTGATTTATTTTTTGTGTTATATCATCACAGAATGCATATTTGAACTTGACCTTGACATTAGCTAAGAGAACAGGTACTTCAGACATAGGTCTAATAGAATTTATATGTATGTCTGACTTGCTATAATATAAATCATTGAAATGTAAATTGTCTAATTCTAAAACAATGTAGTCCATGAAAGTTCTGAGAAATTTGGTCTGAATCCTTAATCCCTCTAGAATCAGTAATTTATCTACAATGCATGAAGTAATATTGAATGAGCTCCTTCTAGAAGAATCACAGAAATCCAGAACTGGACCAGGTATGTACCTTGCCTTGTTTATGTACTGAAATGACATGAGCTAGTACAAAATGAGTTACGCAGCTTATATGAAGACCCATTCACCTCCAACATAATACACCTGCTTCCTCACTGACAGCAGAGTGTCCTCTGCTTTCACATTTGTAGAACTTGTTGCACAGAACTAGTGACAGCTTATGTCATTTAAGAGTCTATCTACCCTACTGATCATGTCGATAACAGAGGCATTGTTCTGAAGAAGATGTGCACAGAGTAAGTGAAGAGTATCTGTAATTTGCAACTTTGGCTACTATTAGGTAAAGGAAATATAGGCTCTATTTGCTAAAAGGAAACATTCAAAATATTTGAATTAAGAGATCTGACACAAATTGTTTGTGTGTGAAACACAATGTCTTAAAAACAGTTAAATTAACTTTAACCAGCAAAAGGCATTAATATACTAATAACAAACCCATGATATTTAATGTCAAGGAGGGTCACCCCCCCCCCCCCAAGGAGTTGCAAATTAAAACCACAACACTAAAAGCAACCACCAAACACTGCACAATTGTCAGGATTAAATTACTCCTACTAGCATATATAGTTTGAGCTAATAAAGAACAATGCACAAACAGATAGATGAGGTTCTATTCATTATTGCATTGCCTGTGCCAAAAGATAAACGGTGTACAAATTTAAATATGCAAAGGCACAGCCAGTATAGTCAGTGACAGTACCTTAAGGAGATCAGCAACATGTGAATTCTTAATGTATGAGGAGTGCCCGGAAACAATTGACTATTCCCTAGATGAAAATTCAGAATGACTGCTAGGCAGAGTTGCATGACTACAGTAAGAATAAAATTATATGAAAATGTTAGATGTTCAATAGGGGGGGGTATGTCTTATTCGTTGAAAGAGCAAGTAGGCCATCTGTATCATACCCACATCATAACCCTGCTACAGTTAGCAACAGTAAGATTTAAAATGTGGCACACAACAGCAGGATATGATTAGTCTCAGCTGTTAGCAGTGTGTGTTCTAAATTGTAACGATGTGGCATATGAATGTAGTCAAGCAGAAAGACTGAACAAGTAGGAATAAATTTGCTATCATAAGTAAACATCAGAAACCTATGAACTTTCCCAATGTAATAAGAAGTTGCTATCACTCTGAATCATGGGAAACTGGTGCATAATGAAATAGTATTAGCATGCTTGACTCACATTATTACAGTTGCTGACTGTTATGAATAGTGCGCTTGAAAGGACGAATCCTAAAATGGCTATTTTATTTGGGTGTGGTGAGGAAATAATAAAACAGGCTGAAACTCATCCTAACTGCTAAGATGAGTTAGCACTCAAAATTTAAGTATAGGGAAAAAAACTCACGGACAATTAGTAAATTACAATCATCTGGAAAACTAAATGGCAATTTTCCAACTAGTGACACTCCTCTATAACTGCTTTGTATAATTTTCATTATTGAAAAGCCAAGGTTAAAATATCTCTTCCTGTTCTACCTTTGTTACAACCCTGAGTTTCTGTCAGGATCTCTTAAACATGAACGTAAACTTTTACTGCCATAACAAACATAAAAATGAAATGGATATAATAATACTTACATAATCACACAATAATTAATCTCTTTACTAAGTCCTTTCTTAAAATAAACTTGTTATGGAGAGTTCAAGATGGCCGCTGTTCTGTAAGTACTGCTAGCACCTAGCTCTCTGATATACTCAGGATTTAAACAAATCCAGAAGATAAATCTAAGTCAAAAATACAAAAATATCACTGAATATATATCTCAGATAACAGTCAGCAACTAACAGAGGAAGAAAAAGTAACATATTTATTTCTGAAACAACAGGATTAACTACAATTTCTGAAAAACAGCTTAAGCCATGTGGTGCTAAGCCCCAACATCTGAACACAAAAACTGGAAATAACTTCAAACAGCAAAGATTTCGAAAGAGGAAAATATTATGGAAACCAGTACAACTAAGACTAAATTCTCAGCACTAGCTTCACCTAAAAAGGATACAACTACCAAAAGACAGAAGACAACTAAACAATCAGACAACTCTAAAACTGCAAATAAAAGTAAAACGAATCAGCCAGCAAATTTGGAAGACATAAAAACTGCATTGCTACCTATCCAGCAAGCAATAAAGGACTTATCCTCACAATTCCAAACCTTTGGTGACTCATTTAGCCAAATAATAACCAGAATGGAAAAATCAGAATCCAAAATAACTGAAAATGAGATAAAAATAGAATCTTTAACTCAAAGAACTGATTCTCATGAAAAAGAAATACAAAGCTTAAAAGAAAACCTAACAGACCTCGAAGCAAGATCTCGAAGGAATAATATTATCATCAGAGGAATACCTGAATCTGTGACTCACAATAACCTAATACCAACAATCAGACAAATAATAAATTCCTTGCTGGATCAATCTGAAGAAATACATCAAATTACAATAGAAAGAGCCCACAGAGCTCTAAGGGTAATGCAATCAACACTGAATCCAAGACCTGTGCATATTAAAATACTAAACTATAAAGATGTAAATAAAATCATCCTGGCAGCCAAGAAAAAAGGTACACTTACCTGGAATAATAACAAAATCTCCTTTGCCCAAGATCTTCCCATATAGATAAGACAACCAAGGCAACTCCTTTCACCATATTGCAGATTTCTAATACAGAAAAAAATCAAATTCCAGATGAAATACCCAAATCTATTAATTTTCTATGTTAAAGAAGTCAAATACATGGTTCCTACCCCCAAAGAAGCAAAAGAGACATTACTGGCCGTTTTCAAGCAGATTCCACCTTCAGAATAGAAATAAAAGTTCAAAACATGATAAATGACCCTCGAATGAAGAAACAGGCCGATTCGTGAGCATTGTAGATGGGAATCCATTCCAGAGAACTTCCCCTGGCTGCCTGGGCCCTTAACTTTGCAAGTAAAGCATGAGAAGCACAGGAAACGGACGTATAGCCTGTTTAGGAACCAAAAATTAACTGCCGTTTCCGATGCACGCATTTTAGGAAGGAACCACCGCCAGGCACTTTGGCTTGTAAAATCGTTCCCCCTATGAACTCGAGGGCTCCATTATGAAGATCAACCATACTAAAGGGACTGTTAAAAGATTCTGAAAAGACTTTTGTGACAAAAACAGAAATTGACCTGCTCCTCTCAAAGACGTAAACAAGCACCTAATATGTACAACATCCTGCAAGCAAGACCTTGAAGAATTAAGGTACTGTTACACTGAAACACTCACTAAGACTGTACACCCATCACTATATGACTGAATAAAGAACTCAACCTTAAACAATAAATAAGTAATAATCTACTAGAAACCAGTCTAGTCTGCAGACATATACTAGGACAAGGACTAATAACTTGCATAAACGCTGAAAAGTGTTAAAACCAGAAACTTGCAAAGGTAACCTAATAATACTTAAAAAACTGAAATGTAACCTGCTAAGCAAACTGTAGATGAGGATCTGCCTGACCAAAGTGAAAAATATATGTGCTTGCATATTTTTTTTTTTTTATCTCTCTCCTACCCAGGAGTAAAGGTGCCAACAACACATTATATAACCTACATACTATATGTGGAAGGCTATATAGGCACCAATGTTGATTAAATACTGAGTTTATAAAGGGGAGGAAAAGTAGCAGAACGAAAGGAAAATGTAAATATGGCAAGCTTGACATCTGATTAATAATCCTGTGTTACACTACCTGACATAAACTACAAGAAATTGTCTATTAACATGCTGTTTTAAAAATACATTATTAGAAAGATAAGTGCCAAGTACATATATTATAATCCCTAAAGAGAGATGTGAAAGACTAAATAGGCACCATAGATGTACAACAATCTGAATAAATAAAGGGAAGGTTAAGTAATAAGTGGAAGGGAAATGCAAATATGTCAAGGCTGACAACTAAACACTAATACTATGCTATGCAACTGGATATAAACTGCTGAGGAAATGTTTATGAATATGATGTTTAAAGTTACATTGTTAGACAGGTTATAGGTGCCAAGATTTTATTTCACAACCCGCATAGATATATGTGAAAGATCATACAGACACCAAAGGAGTTTGACAAACTTGACATTAAAATAACAGTACAATGTTACTCAACCTGATATACACTACTGAGAAAATACTTTTAATGGACTGTTGTAAAAACACTATTAGGAAGAACAAATCACAAGATAAAAACAATACATGCTGCACTCTAACTGCAACACTGCAAATGTATGATAGTTTTGTTGAAAGGGTCTAGGGACTTTATTAGCAGTGTTTTCTGGGGAACTAGTTTGTTCAGCTTAGTTCGTATTGTATATAGTCACACAGGGGGGTTAATATGTGACAAATCCACATGTAAAAAGAAAACACAACCAAAGATTAGATGGCAGAATAATCCACATATTGAATCATCACCTTCCCCCCTCATTATTCCTGGTCCAGGGGTATAGTGGATAGGCACAGAGAAGGGACGAGGATAGATAGATGTCGTACGCAACCATTACACACCAACAAATACAAAGACCATGAATCCAAACTAACATACAAGTCATATCTAATGAATATATTTAATAAATAAATGTGGGAACTAGAGTCATGGAATATTAAAGGACTTCAAAATGTGAAAAAAGAAAATTATTCCTACACCTTGCATTGTAAACCAAAGCCAATCTCATACAAATAGAAGAAACACATTTAACCACAGAGCAATGGACAGAAATTATCAGGATGAAATGGATAAGGCAACTCATAGCCTCAGAGGGAAAAACAAACAGAGCTGGGGTGGTCATAATAATCAAAAAACAATTTCAGGAAAAAATCCTTAAAACCAAAGCTGACAAGGAAGGAAGATGGTGCTACATAACATTTACTAACCCTACATTACCAAAACATATAATGGTGCTTAATATATATGCACCCTGTAGTAACCAACAACACTTCTTTATGTCACTATACCTAACCTTAAACCAATGTAAAGACCACTATTTAGTGATTGGAGGTGACTGGAACACATAACAAAACCCAGAGAAGGACAAATCAAACTTGACTATATCATATAATAAACAAGCCTCTTTAGCTTTAAACAAATTCAAACAAGACTTCAAACTATATGACCTATTTAAATATGGAGATGATGATAAAACCAGGAAATTCACATTTTACTCGCAATGCCACAACATGTGGTCAAGAACAGACTTCTTTTTAATTTCAGATATATTCATTAACATGGACCCAACAGCAATTATCCATACCAGTTTTTTTCAGACCATTCTAAGATCACATAGAACATCTACTGGGACAAAAAAATATATTTAGAGAATAGAGGGCATAATTGGTCATTAAACCCCAATTTGCTCACCAAAATAAAAGTGATAAAAGAAGTAGAAGAAATACTAAAAACATTGCTAATACTCTCAACTCTCAAATACCAATGGACATAGAATAGGCCGCGACCAAAGCAGAAGTTAGAGGAGTATTTATTAAAAAAGCAGCATATTATAAAAAAATACAACTGGAAGGGGAACAGACACTGAAAGGGAAAATAGAGCATCTTGAAAAAGAACTATTAAGTAACCCTAAGAAACAGACAGAGGAAGAACTCTTAAAAACACAAGGGGACCTTTATCATTTTATGAAGCTAGGACACTAGCCACCTATGCAGAAGAAGCACAAATCCCATCTAGAGCTTTAGCCAGAATTATATCCCAACATAAAACCGCCTCCAATATATCAGAAATAAACCATAAGGACAAAAACTACACAAAAAATGAAGACATTGTCAAAATATTTGAACAAATATGCTCTCAAATATATGGAGAGCAAACATTACAAATATCAAAGGAAGATAGAACTCTTTTTCTTCAAAAACTGAAATTCCCCAAACTAGAATTAGACCAACAAAAAAAAAAAACTACCCAAACCTATATCCGTCAATGAGATAATCACAACAATCAAACACTTAAAAACACACAAGGCTCCGGGACCGGATGGACTCACCTCAGAATTCTATAAAGCATTTACCCCCTTGATAGCTAAACTGCTACATTATATTTTGAACTACATAATAAACAAAAAAATAAATGACTTCCACTTCAATGCCTTTAAAAACATCTTTATATTAAAAGAACGTGCTGACCCCAAAAACCCTGACAGCTACAGACCCATCTCCCTTCTAAACCTGGATACAAAAATATTTACCTCAATACTTGCAAATAGAATGAAAAACCTGTTAGAGAAAATCATTTCTCCAGAACAATCTGCATTTACACCACAGAGAAAGACTAGTGACAACACACTAACATTAGATGCGCTAATCTCCTATGCAAACCGGAACAATATCAACATCTATACAATGGTAGTAGATGCTCACAAGGCATTTGACAGGGTCAACATAGAATTCTTACTCCAAACACTACCATTCTTTGACATACCTAATAACTTCACACAGATCATCCAGACTCTCTATAGTAATCCCTATACATCCCTATATATTAATAAAACGTGGTGAAATAGAATGCTAATAAAAAATGGAACAAGGCAAGAATGCCCGTTATCACCCTTTCTCTTTAACCTATACTTAGAACCACTATTGTTATACATTAAACAAAATGCATACCATAATCTCCCATCAATACACAACTTCAAAATATATCTCACCGCTTTTGCAGATGATCTGAATTTATACTGCATTACATCAAATTCAGATATAAACAAAATAATAACTGCAATTGAACAATTATTGACCGTGTCTAACTATAAACTAAATCTTAATAAAACCAATATTTTACCCTTAAAAACACCCAAACTCATCCCATTACTAAAACTTTTAGACACAATAAAAATAAAAGAAGAAACTAAATATTTGGGAATTACTTTTTACCAGAATAAACAAGATTTCTACCAATATAATGAAACTCTCAAATGGCAAAACATAATGCAAGATTGTAAAAGGTGGAATGACTTAAAACTACCATTCATGACGAAAGTTTCAATAATAAATATGAATATTCTACCTAGACTAACGTACATTTTCATGACATCACAGGTAATAATAATACATAATAAACTCTTTAACCAAATACACACCTTGCTTGCAAAGTTCATATGGGAACCTAAGAAAACCAGAATTTCCTATCCAAAATTAACACTACCTAAGAACAAAGGAGGGCTGAATTTACTGGATTTTAAAATCTATTACTCTATCATTAACACCAACAGAATAGTAAGAATAGCTGAACACAATCCTACAAAGAAAAATTGGTCTCCTCCTTGGGTAACAATGTATTATAGATATATTAAAGCACTCAGTATCAATTCTAAAGCACTCCCATTCCTGAATCAAAAAGAAATACAAACTTACAATATTTTAGATCACATAAAACACTCTATCAACATAACACAAAAACTGTTTCAATCTTTGAACCTTGGACAAGCCATAACAATACTACAACCTCTCCATAAAAACCCAAACCTAAAAATAAATAACAAAATCCTAGACTTAGAATGCTTTCCGCGTCTAAAAGACAAAACAATCCAACATATCTTACCATATCTCAGCTGCACAATACAGGAAATTAGAACTATCCTAAATCTCTCCAAATCATGCATAATGATACTAAGACAAATCAAAGAACTGTTTTCCAGTTACCTCCAAAACACTATTATATCCAATAGTGACATAGAAACTTGCAATTTGCTTTGGAAAACTATTCTTTCAACAAGGAAAACTATTACTAATGCATATAAAATGATAAGTGAAATTAAATTCCAGAAGGAGCTTCTTTCTTCCAGCTACTAGAGAAAATTAAAACCCTCCATAGATAACCAACAAATAACCCAAGCAATCAGTTTAACTCTGAAGATCATACAACTTAAAAAATTAGACTATACGCAGATAATGATTAATAATAACACATACTTCATACCCGCATTCCTCCACAAATTCAATACATCGAGGTTACCACTATGCCCACAATCCAAGGACCAGACAGGTGACCTATTGCATGTATTTGGAGTTGCAAATGCGTGTACAAATTATGGAATTCTTACAAAGTACAGTTACAAAAGATGGGCTACCAAACATCAGCATTAACATGGGAATTTGCCTTATTACACATTCTTCCACCTAACATCCCCAAAAAATAAACAGATACACTCAATAATTTTTCTACTAATGAAACTATATATAGCTCTCAAATGGCTAGAGCCGTTGAATATATTTTGGGAGGGGTTTAAAACATCTTTTAGCTCACAAAATAGTAATGGATAAAAGAAATCAAAACATGAAGTCCAGAGAAATTTAGGAACAAACCTTTAATATAATATTAGCATAATCGACCACATAGCAACTTAAGGATACACCTTAATGGAACCTAGAAACTCATACAGGATTTTACAGACTAATCACACTTTGGTATTAAGATTGTATGTGTTGTTCTGTATAACAATTGAGCTAATAGTGAAAGCATCTGTGTAAATAATGTAAATAAATGGGCTGTATGACCTACACCGTATGGTATTAATACTTATGTATAACATACTCCTATGGTCATGTTGTAAAGATTGAAATCTTTGTGCCATGTATAATTGTAAAAGAAAAAGAAAAATTATTGAAAAAAAATTAACTTATTATCATCATTTCATTCAGTTCAGGAAAATAAATTCTTGCAAACATACATGCCAATAGCAGCATTCCACTTATCATAAGCTATTCAAGTTTCCATTCTAAATCTCAGGAAACCCATGTCAGTCACTAACAAATAAATAGTGAAAGATTTAACAGGACCTTTCATGTTTTGTAGGAGCATTGCCATTATTTCTATTCATAATAACACACAGATGTTCATATATCTGATTTTGAAGTTTACTCATAGTTTTGCCAGCATTAAAATAATGGAATAA
>NC_056735.1:1954656131-1954658631 GCF_019279795.1 Protopterus annectens
TCACCACATCCATAAACCTTATCTTAGGACTTCCTCTTTTCCTGTTACCTGATAACTTCATCCTTAGCATCTTTTTCCCAATATACTCAACATCCCTCCTCAGCACATGTCCAAACCAACGTAATCATGCCTCTCTGGCTTTGTCTCCTAACCTTCCAACCTGGGCTGACCCTCTAATATACTTATTCCTAATCCTGTCCACCCTTATCCCACCCAGTGCAAATCTTAACATCTTTAATTCTGCCACCATCCAGCTCAAACTTCTGCCTTTTTGTCAATGCCTCTGTCTCCAACCCATATAACATAGCTGGTGTCACTACCCTCTTGTAGACTTCCTCTTTCACTCTTACAGGTACTCGTCTGTCACAAATCACTCCTGTCACTCTTCTCCACCCACTACATCCTGCCTGTACTCTCTTCTTCACCTCTCTTCCACACTCATCATTACTCTGAACTATTGACCCCAAGTATTTAAAATCATCCACCTTTGCCACCTCTACTCCTTGCATCCTCACCATTCCTCTATCCTCCCTCTCATTCACACACATATATTCTGTCTTAGTCCTGCTGACCTTCATTCCTCTTCTCTCTAGAGCATATCTCCATCTCTCCAGGGTCTCCTATACCTGTTCCCTACTCTCACTACAGATCACAATGTCATCTGCAAACATCATAGTCCACGGGGACTCCTGCCTGATCTCGTCTGTCAACCTGTCCATACCTATACCTATATATATATATATATATATATATATATATATATATATATATATTGATATAGACAGATATATTGAATATATCACCCAGTTATGAGAAGCAGAGATTATTATACTAAAGAAAATCAGCCACATATCTTTACAGATTGAATAACAGTGAAAAGCTAAGGCTGTTATTCAACTTACAAAAGTATATGTGCATGTGTGGCATGTGTGTGTGTGTGTGTGTGTGTGTGGCTGTGGTGACTGTCCGAGCTGTCTTATTTAGTAGTAGCAGTCTTACAGGAAGGGCTTTTGTAAGTTAAGATTTGTGTAAACGTTAGGATTATGGTTAGTGGCTGAGGTGGGGAAAGGGTTACCAGATATTGCTAAGGTGGAACAGGGTAGCAAAGACTACCTTCTCCGCCTTAGTCTTGTCTGCTAATCCTGAAATGTGAAAATTTAAGTTACTATGAAAGACTAAAGTACCTGAAGTTGTACAGTGTCTCTTATAGATATATATGAGGAGATCTTATTCAGGTATATAGGGCATTTAAATACAACTACCTCTGGGAATGTTTGTGGTTATCAAAAAGTACTAGAGAGTCATCAGACAACCTATGTAGAAGATTCTATAGAAATGAGAAGTGTACTAAATGGTTCTCTGACAGAGTAGCTGATGTATGGAACAGACTACCAAATTACATTAAAGCAAGTACTAGCTTAGATATTTTTTAAGAACAGCCTGCACATTTTTTATGGGAACAAGTGATTTGGTATATTGACAAGCTAGATGGGCATTAATGCCCGTGTTTGAAATATTCGTAGGTTTGTATGTAATCCTAAACCTTACCCTGCCCCTCTCCATAATCCTAACATGCATCTTAACATAAAAAAAAAAAATCTTCTCATAACACAACTACTATGCAGTCAAATTTGAGCTGAATGTGCTCCATTGTTGGGTAGTGCATATGAAAAGGGAATTTGTTTTCTTTTTTGAAGTAGTCAGTGTCTATTTACTTTATAAGATAACAAAACCCACACAGTGAACTGCATCAAACCGTTTTATTCCATAACCATAAAAAAATACTTAGCGCTTTCACCCAAACATTACGGCATCATCAGAGTACAAAGAATTAACATCAAGGCCATTCATATATATGCAAAAATTGCCTAATAACATAATTAACTAATTAAAAGGGTAATTAATTGATTAAACAATGTCAATGTAGAGATATATTTTAAAGTGACTTGGCTCTAATAAAAAGCTACATGTTTAAAATACATATATTATAAATATCAACACTATACTTATAAAAAAAAAATGTAGAAAAACTTATATTATATTATTATAAAATATATTAAATATAAAATATAAATTAATAAATATATATATATATGTTAAATCATGACTATACACATAAAATATGGTCATATAAAATGTGACCTATATTTTAAAATACTTGAAATAGATATATTTTCATTAATACCAGGTAGCATACAAGCATTTAATCTGAATTGCCATAAACATTCCATAGCCTCAAGCATAGTCTTGTCATCACCACCTTTATGAACACTGTGTGGAATTCTATCTATGACAAAAAATATAAATATTTTAAAACTTGTACATCTAGTACTGTGCATGTATAAGGAACTCGTAGTCTTGTGTTTCTTGATATCCCTAGCATGCTCAACAATGCGTTCCCTTAACTTCCTAATAGTTTTGCCAACATAAAATGCCGGGCATGTTGAGCAAGTAGCCAGATATATCACCATCTTCGTGTTGCAATTACAGTAACCTGGGC
>NC_056735.1:1954663631-1954771131 GCF_019279795.1 Protopterus annectens
GGATACATTAGGGTTAAATTTATGTAATATAGAAGGTGTAAAATATAAATTGTTGTTAATCATAAATTGTGTGTATGTGAGATTTTTAAATGGGGAGAATAGGCGGGTAGATTTATTGGCTGATATTTTTTGGTCTTCCAATAGGTCAGATTCTTGTTGGTCTTAGTAGTTCGAGTAGACAATTCTATCTTGGTACTTGATTGCATGAATGAAATTATAAGATAGGGCTAACATACTCTTTTTGCCAGATAAAACTTTCAACAGTTTAGATACCTGGTTAGATTCAGAATCATCAGTGATGACACCCTTAAGTAAAGATGTGATCATTTCTTTTATCTGACAAAGTATTATTGTGTATTTTCTGGTTAAATTTAATATATCGCGTAGTTCCAGAAGTGAGGAATCCCTAAATTTATAAATGTCCCAAAGTGTGTAGTGTTTTATTAGAGGATATTCAACAAGGTTAATCATGTTATTATTCGATTTCAGATTAGGATTTAGGTGGATGGGTAGGAATAAAAACAGAGCTTTTTCTAATTTTAGAGATTTAAAAATCTCTTGAAAAGTTCTAACTTTATCCTTCAAGACATGTTCAGCTTTATTCTTGTAAGAATTGATGTCTCTAAGAAGGGAAGTGCTTTGGGTTGAAGTTGTTATTAAAAACATGATTGTACCACATCTTTACTCAAAATGGAGTCCACATTTGACTGTCTGGGTGGTAGTTAGCAAATGAAATAATTCTATTGGCACACAAGATTCTATAGTAAAGTTGTAGATCTGGCAAGCCTAGGCCTCTTCTAGATTTTTGAAATATAAGACTTTGATATGATACTCTTACTGACTTTGGATGCCAAATGAATTTTGCAAAAGCTTTGTGAATTTTAGTAAAGAACTTATTTGGAATGGAAGAAAATGATGCATGAAAGTGGTAGAGAAGCTTTGGGAGGATATTCATTTTAATGATAGATGATTTAGATATCATGGGTAGTTTCATTTGTTGCCATCTGACCATATCCTGAGAGATCCCAGACCATAGTTTGAGTATATTACAATGTAATATGGAAGAAGAGGAGTGGTCATACCAAATCCCTAAACATTTAAAGGAGTAAACCATATTAAAAGGAGAGTCTGGAAAATGGTTTTCCCTGTGACCTGTAGGATTGATCTGGAATATGTAGGATTTATTTTGATTAATTTTGCAGTCAGATATATCTGCAAAGGTATTTAAGGTGGTGACTAATTTCTTAAGATCTACATAAGGATGTTCGAGATGTAGATTCAAGTCATCTGCAAAGGCGGCCAGACTTATTTTGGTATGTAGTATTTTAGGTATTGAGTGATATGTCTTTTGTGAAATAGATAAGAAAAGGGGTTCTATGTATACATTGAATAAAAGAGAGGAGAGGGGGCAACCTTGTCTGGTACCATTAGAATTTTTATCAGATTTGAGTAGCTTTTATTGATATATAGGTGTGTATAAGCACTATTGTACAGAATCTTGACAATATTGATAAACTCTATGGGGATATAAAAGTGAGATAACACTGCAAACAGAAAGTTCCAGTTGACCCTGTCAAATGCCTTACATGCATCCAATATCATTGCGTATCTTGGATTTTTATCTTTCTTGGTAAGGCTAACAATAGTTTCTAATGTCAATGTGTTATCCAAGGTGTGTCTATTGCACATGAATCCCAATTGTTATTTAGATATTAGAGAGGGATCACTTTCTTAAGTCTTTCAGCTAACAAAGATGATAACATTTTGATGTCAACATTCATTAGTGAGATTGGTCTGTAGTTATTCAAGTTTGACTTATTTAAGTTATTTTTAGGGATCAATATAGTCTTCGAGTGGTTAATGGAGAGATCAGAAATACCACTGAGGGAGATACAGTTAAATAGTTTAAGTAAGATCGGAGCCAGATTATTTTTAAAGATTTTATAAAAATCCGGAGAGTAACCATCTGGTCCTGGAGCCTTTCCTAACTTAAGGTTCCCAATGGCATCCACTATTTACTGTTGACTTAGTGGGGCAGATAGAATTGCTTTCTTGCCTTCATTTAGCTTTGGGAATATGAGATTGCTGAGATAGTCTTCTATCTCTGGGATTGGGGTTTGATGGTCATTTCTAGTATATATGTCTGAATATATCTGATAAAATAGCTGAATGATTTGTATATCTGATTTATATAATTTATCTTGATGACAGATAAGGGCTATTCTGGAAGATTCCTGTTTGTTTTCAATTAGCTTAGCTAGTGCTTTGGAGGAGGGTTGTATCCATTCAGAATATTTAGTTATAAACATTAGTTCCTGCAGGGAGTAACTAAACTGATGTAAATCAAATAATTCTCTTTGCTTTTCTATAATTTCAGTTTCCAGAACTGGAGTATAGTTCACTTGAAGTCTTTTGTCTAGTTCTCTAATCTCAGATATTAGGCGGTCTTCCTTTTCTTTCCTTTCTTTTTTAAGATATGTGGATTTTTAATAATTATTCCTCTAATCATCACTTTACATGCAGCCCACTGAACATCATATGGGATGTCTGTGATATGCATGTCCGTGTCAAACTCTGTTAGAGTTTTAGAATTTTCTTCAGTAACTTCTGAGTTATGTAAAATATTATTTAGAGACCAATTAGTACCTCTTAGCTAAAGTAGGTGAGTTATGTGTAAAGTTTATTATTAATGTAATCTTTGAATGGTCTGAGAAAAATCTAGGTTCAACTAGATATTTTATCTACCATTTTATTAATCCTTCTGACACAAGAAAGAAGTCTAGGCATGACCAGGAGTTGTGACATTTAGAGAAATATGCATATTCATTGTTGTTTTGTATGTCATCACCAAAGGAGACAGGATCAACAAGTCCAAAATCTGAGATTAAGTCCATCAAAGCTAGGGAGGCTTGTGTGTTGTATGACTTGGACTTACTGGAGCGGTCAATTACCACATTCCAACCCCCCCCCCTAGACTATAGTAATAATTGGGAAAGTTAAGTAAGATGTTATAGATTTCTAAAATGAAGTCATGTTGTCCAGAGCAAGGTCCAGAAGCATTTAAAATAAGATTGGTTTATTAAGTAGTGGGTTTATAATTGTGAAATAACACCATCTACCCCCTGGTCCGATCTCCAATCTGTAATAGAGGCCTGTAATGAGTTTCTAATAATAGTTGCTACAACTTTAGAGTTATAATTGTTTCCTGCAGAAATAATGTCTTTTATCCATTTCCTATTCTTTTCATTTGTCCAATCTTCCTCGAGCATATGTGGTTCTTGAATAAAACAAGTATCTGCTTCTGACTTTAAAAGTAGATGCATCAGAAGTTTTCTTTTCTTTTTTTCCTGGAGCCCTCTTACATTCTAGGAAATTAATTTCCACACATTATCCATATATTTTGGGATGTTAGGTTAATATTTAATGTGTGGTTGGGATGGCTATAATCAAGACTTCTATTAAATGGCTCAGATATAATTCCTATAGTAAGTAAAGTTGTATCATATATTGAGAATGCAGCACAAATCTCTCTTAAATCTACCCCTGTGCCTACCCACTTATCCCCTGTATTTGAAAGAGAAAGAAAGAAAAAAGGTACACATACCATTAAGAATGTTGAATGATTTTCAATAATAAAATAACTATAACTACATCCTATATACATCCCTGTTTTAGTTCCAAACGTCGTCATCTAATACCCTACTTAGTGTATCCATCTAGCTCTTAACTATAAATTCTGCCAATTACGGTAATTATAATGTTATTCAAGTATCAGCTAACATAGATTTATTAAAGTAACTTATGTTAATAAGTAGTACATCATATCAGAAATCTGATTTCAGGAAAGGTTAAGAAAAATAAAGCAGAAAAATATCAAAAATCTAGATATTTACATATAAAGGAAAAGGAGATATTGTAAAGCATGTTTTCATGCATATTACTAAAAAGTATATAGTTTACACCATAGTATGTTTCCTAGTAAATATATTAAGATAAATATAACAAGTTTCATAAGCATATCCATTTGTTGCTGAGTATGACATTGCTTTTAAACAAAACTAATTGCTACATCACATATAGATTTAATTAAAACCTATTAAACTATCAAGATTAATCAGAGTTATGCCATATGGTTTATTTTTATAAACTTCTGACTTGTAGACATTTCCCTGTAGTTCGTGTATGCATCACTTAGAAATGAACTACTTGATCATATAAGATCAGTTCAGTCTGGGAAAGTTTATGTCTTCCTAGAAGAAAAAAAATATGTAATTCAAAAATAAACTATATTCCAGCAGATATATAAAGCAGGCTTTACATATGAGCTATTACTAGCTTTTCAGCTGTTTACAACTGAAACCTTTATTCTCTTCCCCTTTAGTTAGTTTGTGGTAACAAGCATTGTCAAATATAAAAGATAGAGGAAGAGGCAAAAAAATATAAGAGAATGTGTAGATTGTACTGTTTTTAGAACCACTAGTTCATTTCCCCATCTTTAGTAAAGAAATGCATTTGTGCGGTTTAGAGTGGGGAGGTAACTGGCCTCGTAAGGTCTCATAACACTAATAGTCTTATGCATTATGTGTCCTTTTTACCTTTGCTAATTCATGTGAATTAGTATGTATTCAGTTCACAGTCCAGTCAGCATCTGCACATAAGTGGAGGAGTTGTCCATTGCTGGCAGAGGCATTTTCCCAAGCGCGGAGATAGTGCAAAGTCTAGATCAAAATAAAAAGGAAAGAAGCTCTTTTCCATGCACTTGCCCTTTAGGTTCGGAAGTTGTTGCTGCTTAAAGGTCTTACTGGATGTAGCTCATCGGAACAAACATTCCTAGGCTTCATGAACTATTCTGGATCTTTTATCTAGTTTAGTTTAAAAGTTTTAAGAGGACTAATGTATGCTTGCATTTATAGTCCGAGAAAAAAGACATGGAAAGCTAAAGGTCAGAGCTGGTAAGTGAAAGTGTATCATTCTCTGTCCTTAGGATTCCAGTATTTTACCAAAGCATTTCATGAAGATGGAATTGGCTTCCTTAGATGACTCCATAGTGCATTTTATATCATTATGGTAAAAAGAAAGTTTATTAGGAAATCTCATCTGGAATTTGACATTGTGTTTAACTCTGCACAGTATGGAGAGAGTTTGTGTTGTCTTTCTTTGATTTCTAAGGGAAGATCCTGTGACATAGCCATTCCACATAAAATGTTTTTGTTTTTTAAATGGAGAGAAGGATCAAGTGTTCATCTTGATAGTTAAGAAGCTTAACATAAATTGTTTTTGGGATTGCAGTGTTCTGGTTTTTGTAGAGAGCACGATGAGCTCTCTCAATTTTGCACTCATTTGTGCACTCATTTAAGTGTAGTAAAGCACTAAAAATTTGCTTGAGTGTTGGAAGCAGTTGGTTTTGTTCGTATTTTTCCGGGAGCCCACTGATAATGAGATTATTCCATCTACTCCTTGCTTCCAGATCCAGAATTTTTAATTTTATGTCAGTTAGCATCTTGTCTTTAGCACTTATTTCTTCTTTCAGTTGCTCGATTTGTAGCTCATTAGTTTTGGTTTTTCCTTCTACTAAATCCAACCTCTCTGTGATTTGATTTATTGTATCTCCAAATTTAGTAAGTTGTTCGGAGAATCCATGTACTGCAGATTGTAGTGGTAAAAGAGCACTTTTAAGATCCTCCATATGTATAGTGCTTTCAGGATTTTGTTTTCTATTATCTTTGGCTTGTTCCTACTGTATTTTGGTTATTTTCTGTCTTTTAGATAAAACTTCTTTTTCAGGGGACGCTATTGCCGATAATTTAGTTTTGGAGGTTTGGGTATCCATACCTTCTATTTCTTTAGACAGTTTCTCGCCGCAACTTTAAGCACTTTTTCTCTTGTGGTTGCTGTCTATTGCTGAGGTACTGATGCCTTCAGGCCTCTTACTTATACGTGGAAACTCATGCTAGTAAATGTCAGATAGAAAAAAAATAAATTTATATTTTGAACACATCGATTCCAGAGTTCAACAATGACAATTTTAGGGTGAGTACTGGCTCTTCTCCCCGAAAGTTGCTTGTTTATCAGGATTTCTTGGCTATTTAGTTATTTTCCTGTGATTTAAGTAAGAGCTTTGTGGAGAGGGTGTTTCTTAAATGACCAACATCTTGGAATCAAGCTAAGGTTTGTATTCTTCTTAAAACAGTTTATGTATGTTTTGTGTGCATGTGTGTGTGTGTGTGTGTTTGTGTTTGAATACATACTTATATACCAATTTTTGTTTTATATGTATATGCACGCACACACTCACACACATACACACACACACACACACACACACACACACACACACACACACACACACACACATAGAGATATAGATTTGGATATAGATACAGATATAGATATAGATATATATATAGATATAGATATAGCTATAGATATAGATATAGATACACAGACATACTTGCCACATCTATGATTGTATTATGCTTGGTTAACATGTTACTTGGTCAGCATACAAAACATCTACCAAAACATGTTGAACACACATTACTTCAAATACAAAATACATTGACACCGAGTACATTGAAAAAAGAAAATTTTAAATCTTGAAAACAGACCACAGCTCTGTCTCTTGTGAGTCAGACAGAAATTTTTCCCATCCTCCCACTCGGTTACTGTTGTGTTCTTAAACACCACTGTCTTTCTAGTTGCCTGCCCCTTATGTTAATTTGACCATATATCTCATTTCCTCTCTGCTTTTACTGGTTGTTGTGAGTAAGCACAGATTTATCATTTTGTGAAATCACTCCCCTTCAACTATTTAAATTTATTGGCCATCCTACTGTATTCCATAGCACCAGAATAAAAAAGTGACCGTCCCCCTTCAATCTATCTTGCTGTTTTAAAAATAGTGACTCTCACAAAACTTAACTTTTTAGACAGATACAACTTGTTACCAACTTTCACATCTAACTCCTCTAGTGCACACTGCAGTGTTTAGGATAAATCTTTTTTTTTCATCTTACCTTTAAGCATCTATTGCAAGACTACCAGTTATTGGAGAGCCCACATTCTGCCTCTCAGTAGTCATCTTGGGATTAGTGCTTCTGTTGCCCCCTGTTGAGAGAAAGAGTGCAGTTACATTATTTCCTGGAGACTGCTGATCACCAGAAAGCTTAATAACTGCTTTATAGGTGACAGTTTGGAATCTGTGCTTATATTCTGATTCTGGTGAGAGTAGGAGCAGAGTGCATTGATTCCTGATTCTTTCTGGTTGGAGTGTGAGTGTCTATGCTTAACGTACCTGACTGGTCTGGTTGCTATTTGAGGCATCTACCAGAAAAAGGCTACAAGCCTGCAGACCCTTGCAACAACCGGAAAAAGACTGTGGATCACCAAACAGGCTGTGGCCTGCTTCTTTTCTTGGAATTGGTGCTGACATTTTGCTTATGGTGAGAGAAGAAGCAAAGGAGTATTGTATCCCAACAGAGTGAAGCTGTGCTGAAACCAGCATTAGTAGTAGCCAGGCAGTAGCCATTCATGCGACTCCCCTCTTTTCATCATTCTTGACAAGCTGATTCTTTATTTTTAGTAGGTACTGCATGATTTCTTTCTAACTTTAGAATATCTGCCTAAATACTTCATCCTTAAAATGTCAGGGTCTACGTATTAGTTTCCCCTTAAGTGTTTGGCAGTGCACTTTACAGACTCAGAGACTTTGAATGACATTTTTCCTGTAAAAGGCTTCAGTGCTTAATATAGTGAGCTCATATCCAGGCATGTCTAAAGGTCAGCTCCCTGTGCTTTCTCCTGTCAACCTGGTGAACTTGGGCATCCTGAGGCAATGTAGCAACTGCCTCATGTACACAGGCAATCCTCTCCTCTTACCTCCCAACACTATGACTTGTGAGAGATGCACATGTATAGCCAAACTGGAAGCCAAGCACTCTCCAGCCAAGACTGATTAGCCAGTCAAGAGGAGAAGGTTAACACCTGCACCACACCACATTCAACACATAGCCCTGCAGAACTTACACCACCATAACCCTCATATAGTAACACAAAACACTCACCTTCTTTAGCAGAGGGTCTCAATAACAACAGAGACCTCCGAACCAGAAACACAAACAACCACTACATCCCAGCACAAACCATGAGACACATAGCTCACATAAACAGTGTGCCACTCAACCACAGCCCATAAGGCAAAATACCTTACCCAATGCACTAGTCATAGGTGACTCAATACTAAGGCACACTGATGTCCCACTCACTAGGTTGAATAAGGAGAAAGTTATGGTCAGCTGCCTGTCGGGTGCCAGGATCCACCACATAATGCACGCACTTAGGTCACTCCACAACAGGTACAAATATGACTCTGTCATTGTCCATGTTGGTGTGAATGACCTGAGACATACATCCCTGGACTACATGAAAAGAGACACAGAGGAACACTCAGATCGTGTAGCCCAAGCAGGTATGACCCTAGCTCTGAGTAGCATCCTACTGTCACCCAGAATAATACTACAGTACAAGCAGAAAATGATTGACTTCAACAATTGGCTAAGTTTCTGGTATCATTCTAAGGGGATCCAGTATCTGTCTGCCTGGGATGACATGGTCGACAGACCTCGATGCTTCACCAGAGATGCGCTGAACCTGTCACCCCAGGGATTCCAGATACTGGCCAAGTCTCTTGCCACCCCTATAGTGCCTTTTTTAGGCAATGTCCTGAAGACAAAATTACCACCATAACAGCTACAAGAAACCAAAATCTGTGGGTTATGCTACTCAGTGCTAGAAGTCTAAATCTCAAAATGCACTCACTCAAAGCAAGCTTGAAAATGGAGAACATCGACATCTGTGCAGTGACCGAGACCTAGTTCAAGACTCCGGAGAACACCCCAGCACTACCAGGCTAGAATTCATACCACACCTTTTGGCCCCTAAACCTGGACCGAAGCACTAAAGGCAGTGGTGTCTCCATATTCATAAAAGATATGCGTACCTATAGACTAGTAGCCCAACATAACGTATCAGAGATACTTCAAGTACAACTAACACTGGGCAAAACTGCAATCCAGGTTGTAGCCTGCTATAGATCCCCCACCATGTCCCAAGACTCCCATTCCACATTCCTAAACACACTGGAAAATATTATATTACAAACCAATACCCTTATACTGGAGGCTTTAACTACCCCTCAATTAACTGGGAAAATTACTCATGTACCAACACACTTGCGCAACGTTTTCTGGAATTCATTAATTCCAACGCCATGGACCAACTCATTCTTACCCCCACCATGGGTAGAAACATCCTTGACCTGGTTATTAGTAACATGAGTGACCGTTGCTCTACACCAGTAATCAACTCCTCCCTGGTTAGATCTGACCACAAGCTAGTCACCATAGATATCCACATCCCACCCTCACCCCCCTAAAGGAAACCAATGTAAAAAAACTTCTCCAAAGCCAGTTTTTGGCTTCTAAAAACAGAGGTGGCTAACTTCACGATACTCATGCAAATGGAAAATAGGTGGATGACTGCTGAATCATACACCAATGCACTGTATGAGCACATACACCAGCACATGGAACCGGCCATACCAAACAGAACCAAGATGTTCTCCTCCAAAAAAAAGGAAGCAAATCTGGTGGTCCCGCACCATAAATAAACTCTACAACAGAAAGAAAAACCTGTTGCAGGAAAGGGTGAATTCCTAAGACTGGAGAAACTCCCTTGTTAGTCTCAGCAAAGCTGAGCTCCATCATCAAATCCTCTAAAGCTAGCTACGAAAACAAATTTGCTGCAGATTCTAAAGACAACCATAAATCATTCTATAGTTATGTCAAGAATCTACATGGCAATACTCAGATCTGCTCTGAGTTACAGCACAATGGCAATACATATACAAAATCAACTGATATTGCCAACATATTGCCCGACAGGTTCAGTGCGAACCTTACCCCAATTTCACCCCCTAAAAGGCCTATCACAATACCTGAGGAAAGCCAAATCCCTATTATCACAGCTACACAGTTAAAGAATGCACTGTTCAAAGCCAAGAATAGAGCTTCCATGGGACCTGATAATATCCCTGACTGCGTTCTACATGAATTACAAAGTGAACTGGCACCACACCTGAGTACCCTGTTTAATCACAGCCTCATTTCGGGCTTTCTTCCTACCGAATGGCACACTGCTATGGTCATCCCACTCCACAAAGGGGTAGAGACTACAGACCCTGGGAAGTACTGCCCCATTAGTCTAATGAGTCTGATATGTAAGGCTATGGAGCGCATCATAATGGACCTTATAAATAAGGACATAGGGAATCTCCAAACTCTGGACCCCATGCTGTTTGGGTTTGTGAAAGGTAGATCATGCCTGCTCAACCTGATAGACTTCTTCAAATCTGTCACCAGAGCTGTGGATGAGGACAAGGTAGTTCACCCAGCCTACCTAGATCTTGCCAAGGCTTTCAACACCATCCCTCACTCAGGAATCATAGATATACTCATTAAACTAAGCATAAACCCCTATGTCATAAGATGGGTTGCCAACTGGCTCACTGACTGAACCCACACTGTGAAAGTAGCGGACTCCAAATCTGACTACCGATGAGTTACAAGTGGTGTCCCACAGGGATCGGTCCTAGATCCTCTCCTATTTGGAATCTACTTCTCTGAGTTCAAGCCACCACAAAGGGACTCTGGCTGATCAGCTTCACAGACGATTGCAAACTGGGAGCCAATACTGATTCTCCAACTGATGTAGGAATTCTACAAAAATGCCTCACTGACACGAATGACTGGTCCCAGAACCATGGCCTTAAGCTCAATGCCAAAAAGTGCATTGTCATTCCCTTTGGGAAAAATTTGGTGCCCATGAACTACCACATAGGTGGTAGTCCACTAAACACCAAAGGTATGATAAGAGACCTGGGGACACAGGTTGAAAGCAACCTCTCCATTGATAACCACATTGCCATTCTAGTCAGAAAGTGCTTCTATGTGGCCCAACTCATTGCAAAAAGGTTTCTCATCCAGGTAGAAAGAGGGCATAATCCCTCTCTACTAATCCCTCATTAGACCTATTATAGAATACAATGCCCCATTTGGTATGTACCTCACTAGACACCTACAACAACTGTAAAGGCCACAAAAATACCTCAATAAGAAGATGTTAGGCCTTAGACACATGCCCTATACAGACAGACTCAAACATTTCCAGATATATTCTGTCTTTTATCACCTACTTAGAGGTAATCTCTGCTTGACCTACAAAGCCATTGACCCAGAGCTGCTAGATATGCTACACCTAGAGATATCCCAGCCTGTCCGTGCCACACACTCCAGGGACCTAAACATCATTACCACAATAAACAGAACATGCTGGAGGGACAGGTTCCTAACCCAGAGACTTCCCATACTCTGGAATGAACTTCCCATTCACGTTAAGTAGAGCACTTTACTGGCCCTATTTAAGAGAAATATTGACGAGTAGATGGGCAATAGGAATCTCACCCCATGGATCACTTCAGTGGCCTTGCTTGACAGGGGCACTGGGAACTAACTTTGGGTGGCATGACGCCAAGGAATCTTCTTGGGCTAGGCTTATATAGGCTCCAGGGCCATTAGCCTAGTACACACCTATGAACCTATGAAACTATAATTTCCTTTTCTAAAGCACTACCCAAAACTCTAGCCCATTCATGTCAAATCTGACTGAATATTTGTTGTGTTACGAGAATGTTTTATTTTTTTTAAGTTAAGATGCATGTTAGCATTTTGTGTAGGGGCATGGTTAGGCTTAAGGTAAGCAGGCATTACTAAGGTGGAGCAGGGCTCTTCACTCCTCATCCTTACGTCTGCCTTAACCCCTATTCTGGCCATTATATACATCTTAACTTATAAAACCCCTTCCTATTACACTACTACTACTACTGCTTAACATTACAGCACAGACACTCACCAAACACACATTCAGACAAACACAGATGCATACATTAAATCTATTCCTGACACTAACCCTAACCCTAAACATTAGCAATTACACACACTTACTCTGTTGCCTTACCAAACCCTTACTCTACCTTTAACCCATACATGCACTCACATATCCACAAAGATACATACATACATAGTATATATTACCTGTTTCAACACAACAATCATCAACAAAATGTCCTTTCTACAAACAGGATGGTCAGCCAAACAACCCAGCTCTTCTGACGATTAACCAAGCCAGTTGTTGACCAAACACACTTTGTGTGGGTTTTGTGTGTGTGTGTGTGTGTGTGTGTGTGTGTGTGTGTGTGTGTGTGTGTGTGTGTGTGTGTGTGTGTGTGTGTGTGTGTGTGTGTGTGTGTGTGTGTGTGTGTGTGTATGTGTGTGTGTGTGTGTGTGTGTGTGTGTGTGTGTGTGTGTGTGTGTGTGTGTATCTGTGTGTGTATATATATATATATATATATATATATATATATATATATATATGGGTCTAGGACTATTCACTGAAAGCACATTTCACTGAAAGTTAAATGACTGTGCACAAATCACTGAAAGCACAATTCACGGAAAACTCAATTCACTGAAACACATTTCACTGAAAGTTATATATGGCCTTTTCCCCTCTGTAGTGTGACCCTGGAATTAGTATATAGTGACGGGGGTGTGTGGGGGGCTAGCCCCCCACATAGTTTGTGTGTATATGTATATATATATATATATATATATATATATATATATATATATATATATATATATATATATATGAAGTTAAAAAAAAGAGTAATTTACTGAAATTGCAAGTATCCATGAGTATAGTTCAAAATATTTAAAATAGGTGGGGGCTATGCCCCCACACACCCCCAATATGGCGGGCAGTGCCCCCCACACCCCCTACTATATATTCTAACTCCCAGGGTCACACTACAGTGGGGAAAAGGCCATATATAACTTTCAGTGAAATGTGTTGCAGTGAATTGTGTTTTCAGTGAATTGAGCTTTCAGTGAATTGTACGCAGTCAAATGTGTTACATATACACTTTACAGTATTATATACTCCAATGGTATTCCTCTGTGAATGTACAGTAACATGTCAACATTTGCACATTTGCATTATTGGCCTTATGTTGTTGAATTCAGCAATGTCAAAACCTGGGTATTTCAATGATTATGAATATACCTTCCCACATGTGAGCACACACACAAACACACACACACACACACACACACACACACACACACACACACACACACACACACACACACGATAAGGTAAGTCAAGATGGGGAAATTGGGTAGTCTCAAATACCGGTGTGGAGGGGAATACTGAACTTTTACAGAAAATTAAAAATGTAGTTTATTGGGTAAACAGTTTGACAGGGTGCAGCATGTAAAGTGATATCCACAAATAAGGGGTACTTCGACTGGATTATGTCCCTCTGTACCAAGATATAGTATGTGAGAGATGTCCCACCATGGCATTTGCATAAGTAGATGAAGATGTTTAACATTAATTTCTTTGCTGGGTAACAATGAATGAAAATATGTGTGCAGGGAGTTGATGATAACCCCCAGCTTGTAATCATCTGCAAACTTAGTCGGCCATAGACCTTCAGCATTTACTTCCATTTCTGAGAAATGGATGTCAAAAAGGAAAGGTGTCAATACAGAGCCCTGGGGGACTCCACTAGGGACTGGCCTCTTGGTAGAGGTGGCCTGAACTATTTTGACCTCCTGAGTCCTATCAGTGATAAAAGAGTGTGTGTGTGTGTGTGTGTGTGTGTGTGTGTGTGTGTGTGTGTGTGTGTGTGTGTGTGTGTGTGTGTGTGTGTCTTTCGGCTTTTCCCGGTAAAAGGGTATTTGCATAAAATATTGAGCTTTCTTGTAATGCCTGAGTATCCTATAATGCCTGGGGTATTGTATCAAAATCCTTGGTGAGTTTGAGGTAAGCTGTGTGTACAGTCTTAACTTCATCCAGTGCTTTCGTGACCCTCTCAAAAAATTTCACCTGTTTTAATAGGCATGTCCCTCTTTTAACAAAAGCGAACTGTGATGGGTCCAGTGTTTGCCATTTATCATGTCTATGATGATTCTCAACATGGCCTTACAAATGAGGCTGGTAAGGCTTACAGGCATATAGTTACCTGGATCAGTGGTTGAACCTCCTTTGTGCAGAGGAATGACAGTAGCCATCTTCCTCTCCTTTGGCACAAAACCTAACTGAATGCTCCAGCTGATAAGTGATTCAAGTGACCAGAGAGGTCATGTTTCATGCTATTTATTAAACATTCTGCCTTCGATACAAGGTTTTTGGCTTTGGAAAGAGCATTGATGACTTGTTCCCTAGTAATAGTTTGGGGGATTGTGGTATGCAGTATTTCCTTTGGACTATCGAGGAGGGAGTGGGTGGAGAAATTTGGGCTGACCCTATAAGCTAAAAGATTGGCAATGGCCTTTGGTTCAGTGTTGGTGATGCTATTTACAATAAGTCCTGTGCATTTCTCCTGAGGTTACAGACATAGCTTTAGAAAGCTTTGTGGTTGTCCTTTGTCTGAGAAGCTAGTTTTTCTTCAAATTTAGTATTTAAAGTATTAATTAACCCTCTTAGCTGCATGTTTAGATTGCTGGGTGGCTTTGAATATATATGGCTTTGCTCCTGCTATGCTTGCCCAACATGTGTTTTTCTTTTGTTGTATAACTTGATTGATATTATGGCTTGCCATTTGAGTCTGTATTATTCTTAATACTACTGTGCACAGCTGCTCTATACAGCTATGAATATTGTTGTACAGAGACCTTGTAAATAGCTCAGCATATGCTGTGGTGTTTACTGGGTTTGGGGGTGCTCAGAATGGTCATTGAATGCGAAAGCTAAAAGTTGGTAATGCTGATGTTTGATGACACAGTTTATACTGTGTCAGTATATTCTGCAGCACACACAGTTATAAATATAATTGGTGGACATCCAAATTAATAGTGAATTAATGTGCTGATGAAATCACAACTAGGCTAGTTTAGCAGACAGGCCTGACAGGGTTAATACTGTCTCAGCATATTTTTTCATCCCTGATTTTACACAATCCCTGGGATTCATGAAGCTTGTGCCAGGCGCAGGTGTAGCATAGGTGGTATAATGCCAAATATGGCCGCCGAGCGATTCAGGTACGATCCAATTCCACATGCACTACCAGTGTACGCCAGATCTGCACAGCCCTCGGCTCAGGTATGCTAATCACCCCATGCGCAGTACTGCACCATGCAAATGAAGGTACATAGCGATTCATTAAGTGGTGCAGGCGTAGCATAAGCCCACAGAAATGTAAAACAAAAAAAAAAAACGGTTTACATTTTGCCAAACAGAACATCGGAGCTATGAAAGCGAAACAGACTCATGTATTATAAAGTTAACATATGCCAATGGCTAAATATACAGCCAATGGCATAAGAAAAGATGCACAACACCTAAAAAACAACATTTAATGTCATGTCCACAGTAACGCAAATTACAACTGCAGGGCATGTGTGCGCAAACAGGAACACAAGGAAAATATATACAAATGTCATAAAATCACAATGTAATACAAATCATGATTTCACCATAATACTCAATGGTATGCATGGTACACCACAACCAAGCTGCAAGGGTTGCTAAGGGTCTGTGACAGTGTTCGGCATGGTAACTATGAATTAGTAATCAATGCTATGCAAATGAGGCAAGTAATAGTGAATCGCAAACATCCCGCCGGACTAAGGATGTACCATACGGCGCAGCGCTACAACACCGAGGAGTGGTTTGGAGGTATACATGACATCAGCAGTGGGGTGTGCCACCGTAGCTGTAAGCACATTGGAGCAATGCAAATCCAGGCTGCCTGTTGCTAAGCAAAGCTGCAGGATGAGGTGGGGATGTAGGTATAGCATCGTTTAGCTGAGAGCACATATGGTGCCCGAAAGTGCATGTGTATGTGGATGAAAACATGCCCAAAACCCGGTAAGCAGATGCATGCGTTGTGCACCATAGCTCAAATAGGAAGGTTAGGGGAAGAAAATAAGGAAATGCCGCAGTAGGGTAATTGGAGTACAGCTGAGAAATTAACACCTATTAACTCACAGTGGGCAATCGACGGAAGCTAACAAGTCTGCTCGCAGCAACCTGCAGAACAGGATAGGGGAGGTGTCGGATTGCAAAGAAAAGAGAACTGTCACCGCAGAGCAAAGCAAACCTGCAGTAGATTGGCCATAGAACACATTTCACAAGATAAGCCAGGTTTTGGAAAGTACAAAAGAAAGCAGGCTGCTGGATGCATGCAAGAAAATGGGAGGGGAAACATTAAGAAATGTTAAAGGAAGGACAAGAGGTAATCCACGGCAGCTAAATGTAATTCAGCACCAAAGGCACCACAGTAGCAGTACCTGTGTAAAACACATAAGATACCCTGTAGCTTCCATTGTACATACACACCCTATGACATCATCAGTGTTCAAAGCACAATAGTATAAATTGTGAAGGCACCTCACACACTCCTGTGTATTCCCAAACACTGCATCATCGGTGTAAACAGATGGGGAACTTTTACAATGTACATGTTGGGAGCTGCCATAGCTGTGATTCATCACCATGTTTTAGAGACTGAAGGTGTTGTGGAGGACGATGCTGACAACCACTGCAGGCCCTGGAGGAGGAGAAGAGTGTTCAGACCAAGGGTAACCTACCAGGGGCTACATGATCTGGAGATAGTAGAGCGGTACAGGGTGGGCAGGCAAATCTTACAGCAAATAGTTGAGCTGTGCCAGCCATGCCTGAGATCCAGAAACAACAGAGGGGAACCCATCCCAGTGGACATGAAGGTATGTGTAAGCTTGAGAATATTGCCACAGGTATCTTTCAAAGGCCAACTGGAGATATAATGGGGATCTCAAAGGCATCAGCATCCAGGATACTACACCAGTTCCTGGATGCCATGTTACCACATGCCAATGAGCATATATACTTCCCCTGAACTCAGGAGGAGTTGACCAGCAATATGAGTCTCTTCCACCACGTGGCACACTACCCGGATGTACTGGGTGCGATAGACTGCATGCACATACATATCAAGTCACCACCCAGTGAGCATGGTAGGTGCTACATAAACTGCAAGGGGTACCACTCCATCAACTGCCAGGTCGTGTGCAATGCCCAGGGCATTATCATGGATGTGTGTGCTGGCAGCCCTGGAAGCTACCATGACTCCCACATCTGGCATGCCTCACAGCTGTATCAGGTATTTGTCAGGGGGGACATCCCACTCGGCCACATTGTGGGGGATGCTGGCTATGCACTGGAGCTGTGGATGATGACTCCCATCAGAAATGCACACACACCCATGCAAGAACGCCATAATGAGGCACACGCACAAACCAGAATCATCATAGAGCGTGTGTTTGGGATGTTGAAATCATGGTTCCTTTGCTTGGACATATCTGGTGGAGCCTTGCAGTACTCTCCAGGCACGTGTGCTGACATCTTCATAGTATGTGCCATGCTACATAATATGATCTTGCGGAAACAGCTGCAGCAGGGACATAATGGTGAAGGCTCTCACAGCCCACCGCAATTGCCAAGGCCATCACAGGCACAGAGGGATTCAGACCATGAACATGCTGCGCCAGCCCCAGTAGGCAGATGGAGGCATGCCCAATATCCCCGCGCCTTGGCAAAGAGGGAACGTATAGCACATACACTGACAGTGTAGGCCCCTATGGACTGACACACCTCTCCACCTGCACACACAGTAAACTGGATGGCACACACACACGACAACCTGTAAATTGTAATGTATAGGTGGCCTACTGTGTGAATCCTACATAGGCAGCCCTCAAACATTGCACACACAACAGCTATTGGAACAAGGAATGTCAACACCTGAACAGTACAAGCACCTAACAGCATATGTTGATACTGTATGTATAGGTTCCTAGGTACATCGGTAGATACATGCCCAATTGTCAGAGGCTATTCATCAACCAAGGCAAGCAGTGTCTGCTGTCACCACCACATCGATTAACCAACTGTCCCTCAGTGGAGCAGAGCCAATTGCGGGATCCATGTGTAATCACTGTTCACCACACACTCTGCATGGATTCCCTGGTGTGTTAATGAGGGGCTCCATATAATGTAATCAGGGATGTAGTGCAAAGCATGGGGAGTACCCATGACAGGTATCTGTCATCCCAGCATTTTCCACCTATGGTTGTGTGAAGGTGTAGCACATTATAGTGTGTGGCTCACTGTGACATACATTCCCAATGCTGGAACACATCCATTAAACATCACTTGGACATACCATTATTAGGTCTCATCCATATGTAAACTAACCTAGTTACACATTTTATTGCAGTATGGAGTAACAGCCGTAATACAGTCCACATACAAAACACCATAACACGTGTACAAATCCCAGATGCCCAAGTGGTAAATGCACTGACTGTCGTGCATATTCCCAGTTCCATGTCCTGCAAGGGCCGTTACATAATCCGAAGGCATGAATAGTGGATGTTGGATGCAGGTCATCAGATCAGGTTTAGCACATGTTAGAGGGTTTATGCATTGGCAAGTGCTGGTAAGCGTCATTTAAACATGACTATACGGATATGCGCGAACCAGGGCTAAGCTTTGCTGAATATCGCGCAGATCATGGTCAACGATGTCCATAACAGGTGAAATTAGCATTATTCACCCCTGTACTAATAGTGCCTGCTCTGAAGGGTAAAATGACCACTGCCAGTAGTAGAACACGCAATCATGTACACAATCACCTAACACTAAGCTACCCGAGATGTACCAACTGCAGGTGTGTATTGTGACAGGTTAAAACACAAACTTGTGGAGTTCAGGAAACAGTATACACCGCCATGTACACAACAAAAGGTGTGTTTTCCCTCTTACTCTCTCTCTCTCTCTCTCTCTCTATATATATATATATATATATATATATATATATATATATATAATAGAGATAGTAAGGGTAATAGAGAGATATATGTCGATATATACGGATTCACCTATATCTGCAAATATATAGATAGGTCAATGACATGTACACAACCTTGGAGGTACAAATAAATAGGATACTGCCAACTACTGAATGTTTCACATACCAACACGCATAATCACGGGGCGTAAAGACCGAAAGACCACAGTACCGGAGCACTAGAAGCGCAAGTAATATTATCACGATGTTAAGGGACATTTAGTTATCGCTGCCAGTGCTGCGGTCCAGGTAGGTACTGTGTTCAACTGTGTTTGTGATTGCTGTAGTCTGTGTAAGTGTGTGTTGAGGGTGCCATGTGCATTTCCCTGGGACTGTAATGTGTGTGTGTGTGTGTGTGTGTGTGTGTGTGTGTGTGTGTGTGTGTGTGTTTGCATTGTGTGTCTGTTAGTGCTAACTCGGAGGTAGATCATTACGTTAGGTGTGGTCATAGCTGGCCGTAGGCATACGGTTACCACCTATCCCACTTTAAGAGGGACAGCCCCTCCCTGGGCAGTTGTGTCCTGACAACAAATATTAAAAAGGGCAAATGTCCGAGATTGTAGGACCTAATTATGTCCTATATATTATGTAATATTTGCATTAAATAGCTATTCCTGCATCTAAAATACGTAAATGTTACATGAAACATGATAAGTAGCTAAAGTGCTACAAGAATAAGTATGTATTTAGGATAAAAGTACGTTCTGTCCTGTGTACTGACCGTGGGTATGTGTCGGCCGGAAAACACCGATGTGTGTCCTGCAAATGTCCCACTATGGCCATTTGAATAGGTAGCAACTCATGCCAAAGAGGTTCAGTCACCAACACAACTGCAATGAGTGCAAATATCTGTGACAAAACTACACGAGACAGCTGTCATTTAGTAACATTCCCTTACATATCGATGTATTTCCGGAGGTATTGAAATATCAACCTCACCTGCATGCTATATAGGAACCAATTAACAATGGCTCAATGTATAAGCCCGCAGCAACCATAGTTTTAGTTTACTAAATGATAAGTCTTCAATTAGGGAAGGAGCCCACACACATATATGGAATATGTACAAATGCAGTCCCCACAAACCTGTATATGCTATGTACACCCACCGATATCTCCCCCACACCCAAAACAATTGCAATACAGATTGTAATAACATCACAAACATCCACTCACTCAATTACATCTGCAGAAGCGTTAACATACCTTGTGAGAGACACATTTGTAATGGCGCCATGTGAAATTGTAGCTGTTGTATAATGGAACAGACGGCGAAGTTACAGGTTTTGTTTGCAATAGTCCCTTATCAGACGGTTGAGATGACAGGTACACTCACATGTCGAACCACATATTCTAGCCATCACACACAATCCATGGTGGACATGAATTCAAAATATCCATGTCTCTCCAAATAGCAGTTGCAATTCCTCACAACAAAACACATACAGGCCGTCTCCCCGAAGGTAGGGCAAAAGGGCACCACCCAAGTGGAGAATTCAATTATACTCCACTGTTGCCGCATAATTGGCAAATGGAGTAGTTGCACAGCTGATGTGCATGTAATAATTTACTCAGGAATACCAATTGCCGGCAGGATACCACATGTTACAGGTATCTACATATATAAGGATGCCTTGCCATACATTCAAACCATATGCTCATACCATAGAACCGTTTAAAGAGTAAAGGTGCAAAAGAGATATTTACCAAGACTCGGAACGCTAACAAGGTATGTAGAACACTCAGTATGTTAGTGTATGTAGAGCCTGTTTTGTATTAATTAAAGTGTACGCAATGCATAAAGTGGGAAAAGGTATTATGTAGTGATGTCTTGTTGAGCATAGTAATGCTTGTAGAAATTTTGTTTCCTGCTGTAGGCCACAAGATAAACATCTCATACACCACAAGGGATGCTACATGAGGGCTTTAAACACAACAATTCCACACCACCCGCCATCAGTGGTAGGGTTTGTCCAACAAGTACGTGCCATAGCAGGGGATAGTATATGTTGATATACTGTCACAGTAGGCATGTGTATGGGCATATAACGAGAATAACATGCCTAAGGTAGTCCTGCTGTGCAAGTATGCTTTGCATTATGGGATAATGTTTAAAATATGTGTAATGTACAGCATTGTAGGTAGATATGTCAGATATTTTACACAGCATAACTGGTATATCATGCAAACAAAATTTATGTCTATTGGCATGTACAATACACAATAACAGGATACATATGGCTTGTAGTCACGGGACACTGTAACAGCATGATAGCTAATTGAAATGGAAGAGCTACTCAATTATCCATGCACAAAGGACATGTAATAGCTTCACACATTCATAGTTAGGTACTATGCTGTCTGGCCAAGTCCATTTGTAAGCCCAACTACAGTGTTTTCAGCGGCGGCACCTCCCTAGGGTAGTGTCCTGTGTCTGTGAACAGCAGAGCCATTTGTTACCTGCACCTGTATACAGTACAGCCACTTCAGTGATCCCTGGCGTACATGTGTGTCTTCCATCCACCCATCGAGGTATCTCATGAATAGTGCTAGTGAGTGTCCCTGCTTGATGTACATAGGAATCATGTTCCAAAGCATGGTGAGTGTCTGGTTCAGGAATGTATCCCTCGAGCATGTCCCACTCATCGTTGCATTTGTGTACATATCCATGAGCATGTTGTTCTCAGTGGCTTTTGCTTATGTTGCTTATGTGGAGTATATCCATCAACATTGTTGTGGACATGGGCCCTGTATGTTCAGCAGAGGTCACCCCTGAGTATGCAGTATGCAAATGTGTACAGTTGTGGTGTCTGTAGTTGTGCTGCATACGTCATCCTTCAGAGGTCAATAATCCTCATGGTGGGTTAATGTTGTGGTATGTAAAGTCATTGCTGTTCTGTAAGGTACACCCCAAAAGGGGTGTTGTACCCTTGAAAGTGTGTCATACGTCTGGAGTATAGAGGTACAATGGGTGCCTTTGTTCCAGCTACAAACCCATTACAGATAAGGGTGGCCACGTAGAAGGATATCCACACCACATTGGCAATATGGTTATCAAAGGAGTGGGTGCTATATACGTGTGTACTAAGATCCCATATAATGTCACATGTATGTAGGGGACTACCACCTATGTGATAGCCAGTGGGTGATTGGTGTAATCCAAAGGGGATGTCTATGCATCTTGTGTCATGCAGCTTGAGGCCATGTTATCGACACCAGGTATCCGTCACAGTGACACCCTTATGGAGGGTGTCTGTATCAGCTGGTGGATCAATCATGGCTCCTTGTTTGCAGTTGTTTGGAAACCTATTGAGGGAAAGTCCCTCTGTGCTAGCCTGTACCTCAGGGAAGCATATACCGAACATGAGGGGCCCTATGACCGAGGACTGTGGTATGCCAAGTGTAACTGAATTACAGTAGGTACTACGGTATGCTACACTCACTGTGTGGGTCCTGTCCGTGAGCCACTTTGCATAACATCTCGAGACGTAGGGGTCGATGTGCAGGTGGATGTGTATGTTGTCAATACCAGAATGGAGAACGGTGCTGAAAGCAAATGAGAGGACAATATAGGCTGTGTGCCCCCCCCTTACCATCATCAACTACCCTGGTAACTGTATCAAAGGAGTCCACCAGGTGTAGGAGCCATGGTCTGGCCCTAACAAATCCAACCTGGGTGGCACCAAAGGTCTCTGTGAATGACTTTCATGATAATGTGCCCCATAGCCTTGCAGAACAGTCCAGTCAGGCGTATAGGGCAATAGTCCCTCTGGTTCATTGTGGCGCCACCTGTGTGGAGTGTGATAACTGTTGCTGTGCGCCATTCAGGGGCCACAATGTCTGATACAAGGCTATTAGTGAATCTGGTGGCCAAGTGGGGAGCCATGTCGTTCTGAGGTTTGTGTAAATCGCAGCCTGGGATGTTGGACGGTCACAATGAGTCTGTGTTCCAGGCCTTAGGGAGTGCAGGTTGGAACTGCGTAGTTGTGACCGCAGGGACTCTGCATTGTTCCTGTATAGATTCTGGCCCTGTAGGGAGAGAGAGGGTGCAAAGTTAGCATTGAACTTATCTGCCAGGATGTTGCCAATATCAGTCGGTTCTGTAATGTTCCTGCCTAACCGTCGTATGTCAGAGCAGATGTGGGTATTGCCATCGAGTACTGACATACCTCCATAATGCTTTGTGGTAGTCCTTGGAATGTGTCACAGTAATGTTTACATAGCTAGCTTTGGAGGATGTGATAAGGGATCCTGGATTCCTACTGAGGCTGACCAGTGAGCTACCCTACCCATGGGATTGTACTCCACTTTGCAACAGCCTCCACCTTTTGTTGTACATTATGTTCATGGAACTGGACCTCCAGAGTGGCGTCCGTTATCTGGTAGGTACCATCATGGCTCTGTTTGGGATAGCATGATCCATGCAGTCGTGTAAATGCTAATGAAGTGCACTGGTGTATGTTTCAGCGTTTGTAAGTACATTGTCCATCTGCACGGGTGTCATGACATTTACTACTGCTGTCATAAGACGTCTGAAGTAGGCATTGTAGAAATCTTGTACTGCATATTCCGTGAAGGGTGTGGTGCCGGGATGTGGATAACTGGGGTGATTAGCATACATTCGGAAACTACGAATGAGGGGATAACCCCAGGTGTGGAACACCAGCCACATGTTGGTAATGTCCATGTCTAGGATATTGTTGGCCTTTGTGGTGGTGTGTATGGGTTGATCTAGCCGAGTGGAGGTTATGAATCCCAGAAAGCGTTGGCCTAATGTGTCAGTACATGAGTAGGTATCCCAGTTAAGTGTGGGGTAGTGTCAGTCTCACATCAGTAGTTCCTGTCTGAACCCTACTGTCCAGTACACCAGGAAATGAGGGCCAGTAACCGTGGGGTATGGTGTAGAATCCGTAGCAAGTTACAATGTGTATAGCAGTTCTGGCCACAGTTAGTTGCACGTGGATTACCTCTGATGCATTGTGCTAAGTAACTATCCTGGAGGTGTGTACATCCTTATGAAATATGGACACACCTCCGCCATGGGTGTTCCGGTCCTGGTTACATGACTGAAAGGTGTGGTCTGGTTATAACCTGTCAGTGCTGGTGTTCTCTCCGGAGCCTAGAGGCAGGTCCAAGTCACTGCAGAGATATCAAAATGGTCCATTATAAGGAGTGCCTCACCTGAGTGCATTAGAGATGAAGATGTCAAGCATTGAGTAACATGACCCCAGGTTTTGCTTGCCTGTTCCTGTTCTGGTGGCGAATATGTTATTGGAAACTGTCCAGGAAATGCAGTATAGTAGCAGCAAGAGCCTTACATGTTATCTGTAATCCCAGGGCCGACAGGTGAAGGTCATCTGTGCCAAAGCATCGTGTTTTGTAGACCATGTCATTCAAAGCAGACAGATACTGGATGCCTGTGGAATGACAGCAGAAGCATAGGCAACTGTTGAAGTGAAACATTCAGTCATTGTACAGTGGTATCAGTCTGGATGTATGCAGAATGCTTCTCAGGGCTTGGGTGATACCTTCCGGGCTACAAAACTGGAGAGGTATTGCATGTCCCTGTACATGTAGTCCAGGAAGTTACATCTCAGGGCAGTCACACTAACATGGAGAATGATAGTCAAATTGTACCTGGTGAGGTGTGGCATGGGTGCATAGGTTATGTTGCAGATCCTGTTACCCGACAGCCAGATGTAAGCGACTATCGCCTTGTTTAGCCTGCTGAGTGGGACATTAGTGTGACCGCCTACAGAGTCACCTCTGACTGGTGTGTTGGGTATGTTATAAAACCCTATTGGCTGTAGTTGATGGGCACACATGAGCCTGTGGGCTATAAGTAATTGGTGTTGTCTTTGGTGATGGGGGCTGCCTCTGTTGCCTACACAGAGAGTATGGAGAGGTTCTGCAAATGTCGTAATCATACAATGTGTGGCCTGTGGTGGTGGAGATCTAGTGAGACTATGTGATGAGTGGGTTGTGTTGCAAATGTTTAGTGTCCCCACATGAATGTCAGGTTCAGTCTGGGTTGGAGAGAGCATTACCCCCAACATGGCTACATATGTGCATCTCCCACAAGCTGTAGTGTCGTATGTTGGGAGGTGAGCATTGACTGTGTACATGAGACAATTGCTCTATTGCCTCATGTTTGCCATATTCATCATATAGACAGGCAATAACACTGGTAAGTGACACTTGGACATGCCTGTATATTCAACCATGTCTCACAAGATATGTGAGGTATGTGTGTACAACAGCTGTTGTACTGTAAGCAAGCTGGAAACATAAGAACAAACAGTGTACTTGTAGGAAATGAGTTGGAATGGGTGCTATAGTAATTAGTAGCTCATGAAGTGCTTACATGTTCTGAACAAGTGCTGAGCATGAATATGCAATACGGATAAGGTGCTGGATAATATAAACCCACTGCAACCCACAAGTGGAGATGCCAGTCATAATTGGAGGCACTGCACTATTACCCTGCCGAGTATGGTCTGCAAGTCTATGAACCTTTATGAACGTAGATGTTAGCAGTACAGATGTAGATGACAGTACGGATGATTTCACACTGCATAGCATACCTGTGACAGGTCATAGGACATCATCACCCATACTGTGTTCCAGCTACACTGAGTATACTAGATGCACCTTCGTATGTCACAGGAGTGTTCTACCAGTGGCCTGTTGACAGAAGCAACACTACAAAAGGTGTCTGTGTGACATGTGCATATCACACCAGTGGCAGCTACAGTAAAACAGAGTTAATGTTTTGTACTCCCCCTCATTGTAGCCCATACCACACAGACAAATGGGTGGCATCTGCATATGTAAGGATGTGAATGGCCATGACCTAGGAGCAATAGCTGTCTCAGTGTTGTGGACAACATACATAATGGGCTTTGTGGGTGAGGTGCATGACATATGTGCACAATCTGACAGCTGCTAATAGCATTGCCACCACTAGGTGAATAACCCTGTACCCATTAACTAACACCTAGGCCGTGGTCAACATTATGAACACTGTGTGTAAGGGATGGTGCTGTGCAGTTCACCTCCATGAGCTGGTGACGTCTCCAGGCCTATTAGGTAGTCATACAAGGCACCATGTCATGACAGAGTGCCATCCATGAGCATGGAGATCATTGGACATGCATACTCAGCACTCGGGTGACCAATATTGGGGTATTGGCCATGCGTGGATGGGCAACACCAGTCTTCACAATCCTCACCTCCACTATGCAGCATGCTGGCTACCTTGCATAAAGATATGTGCAACACTGTGATGCTGGACATGCTACACATACATATCCTGATCTGAAAGACATACGTCATGGACAGCCACCTTCCTACTACAAGGATCGCCACATGCTGGACAGATCCCTGTGCCATACATGTTACATACTCTTGCCATACCATGCAACCCTGTCCATCAAAGCTGCATGTCATCTCTGTCATACATGGTGCAATGATCGCATGGTAGATGTATCATTAACTGTCTGGATCAGTAATGTGGCACTGATGCACCTGGCGGTGGCAAAATGGCTGTTGGATACAGCTAGAAATCCTCACATCCTATGCCCATACATGGCCCAGGGCATACACACTACTGCATGACCTTGCCCATACATGCTATAGTTGATAACCATCCCTGCAAATAACATCCGGCTAGCCATTGTCCCATGTGCATCACATGTGCAACACAGGCGATATGTGGCAGGATGTTGAACTGCTGTACAGTGCCGTGTAGATGTATATGGCAAAACACATGCATGTGAAGGTTTCCGTGTGCATGTCTGCATTGTCACTGCTCATGTCTGTTAAGGCAGTGTATGTGTTGATATGTGACATATACACAGCATCAAGGTCAACAGCATTACTGTGGACACATCCAGGCATGTGCTGATAGGTAAGAACACCAGTACAGGCAAACAGACATGCCCACATCAAGACAGCATTCACATGGAGTATGAGCAATGTAATGAGGTGACACACATATATGGTGATGATATCCAATGCACAACGGGTGTTACATGTGTGTGACACAAACATGTCAGTCGTGTCAGTGTCATGATGATTTGCAAAGATAACTGTTCATATGTACTAGATTTAATACAAATGTATGTGCAGCTGTATCTCTGTACATCTCTGTGATACTGTGGCCTGTCTCCATCATTATGTCTTCCAGATAATGTCTCGTTCATGCCTGTCAGCGTATATCTGCCTGGAGGATGATGCCCTCATACCGTACCTCCATGACAACAATGAGGTTTAGTTCAGCCATGTGCCACAGCATTCACAGCAGTGTGACGACCTGAGGCAGGAACTTCGCAGGAGGGTTAATGATGTGGGTGGCCATAACCGCACCTACCAGCAGGTGCGCAGACACTGCATGGACCTAATACGACATGCGAAACAGCGTGCCAATGTAATCATCAGGGAGCAAGGTAGAACAGGTGGTGGGCCACCAACCCAGCCCTCACTCACACCTACCGAGGAGCTACTGGGCAGCCTGGCGACACCCTCAGAACAGTATCCACAAACACTAGCTGCCATCATGGAGGTGGGTGTCTCCCAACCACCAAGCTTGGAGTTGCCTGGTAAGACACTACTGCACATATAACTATTATATCCCATTTAGTTGCATGTGTCACTGTACAATATGTAATGTAACATCATATGCAAGGTATGTTTACACACATGCCACATACTATAGTATGCTAACCTGTGTATGCACACATGTGCATACTATATGCTATTGTACAGGCGAATGTGTTAACATGCACAGTGCACCCTGTAGCTGTCATACAGTCATGGATAATGTTCAAACTGCTGTGTCACCCCTATACAGGTACCTCTGGCGTGCCGCACAGACATCAGTCCATTGCAGGTGCGACAGTTATCAGTATCAGGCATGTTAATGCATAGATCTATTCGCCATGTGGCCAGTTAACACATGTACATATAATGTATGGTCCAGTCACGATATATAGGTCACATCTGTCATCAATCACACTGGCTACCCATGTGCACTATATACAAACTAAATGAAACACTGACATGAAACCACAGCATCTGTCATTGCTAGATGTGTGGATAGCTGTGCATACAATGGTGGAGGTGTTGTTCAATGTAGGAATATGTACTATACATTGGAACAACACATGTGTGGTACGCAAACAGTACCACACAGTGAGCTGGGATATGGGCAGCCCACAGGATTCATCATTGTGGAATATGCCCCTGCAATGGGTGCACACATTGTGATGTGCCATCTGATATGTCCCAGACATGTAGTGTTCCGGCTGCAATATTGTCTCACTATCCCATAATACATACCCCACATACCAAACATACAACCCTTTGTCTGCATAACCCTGTGGACAGTGACATATCTGACATCTATGGGTGTATGTCATATGGGACAACACAGACATGTGAGATAGACTGCTATCACAAACATTTGGCCAACACATGTTCACGCATGGCCATGGAGGATGGCCAGAGACATGTAGCAACACACAGTAGATGTGATGTGTATACACCCTGTTGCACATTGTCCACACATGGTCCAACTATAGTCTTTGTTGAATGGTTATATAGTTGATGTGTAACAGTGGACATCCTAAAAGCCTGTGCACAGCTTGTGGAAGTGTCACTTAATTCATCCATATAAGATGTGTTGAACATCATGACTGTGTCACAGCATGACAGTAGTCACCTGTACAGCTTAGACAGACATAGACACCACATAAGGCCACAGATACCGTACATTTCCCTTGCTGCTGTTGGACATCACTGTCAGCAGTGCACCTCATGTGTGTTGTACATAAATGTCATGTGGGACATGGTGTATTGACAAGTCTGCCATGTGTGGACACGGTTGCCAGGCAGCTAAGACATTTTAGTAGTTGTGCAGAGGTGTCATCCATAGGTCTTCCAGTGACCTGTCACATGACACTGCATGGTTTGGTGTGTTTACACCTCAGCAACGTGTGTCACAATCCACAGTAGTTATGTAATGTGTATGCACGCAGTCATGGCTATGCACTGTGTGTGTCTTCCACAGTGTATAGCAATATAGACACCTCATGATGCCATGTATTGGCACAGTGTCTGTACTTCACACTGTATAGCAATGTAGACGCCTCATACTACCCTTCAATGCTCATGCACATCTGCTAAAAGTGCATTCTATCTGTAGGGCATACAGACAACACTGCAATGTGATATCCATTACACTGCTGTACATGTGTCAGGACACCATTGTGTCAGACATGTATGCATGTCAATGCACACGTCAGCAGATTACATGTCATACTACATGTTAATGTCAAGGTCACATCAGCCATGTATACTGTTAACCTGTGCTGGTCCACATGGCGTATCACAAGGATGCATGCTTACTACCATGATTGTGTGAACTGCATGGCTTCTGATATGACACCAGCTTGCTGTTGTGTGCAACCCAGGGATGTATGCTAACTACCACTATTAATGTCTGAGCTGCATGCCGTCTGCTGTATCACATGCATGCTGCATGCCATCTGTCAAATCACATGCATGGTCTGTCTCTGTCTGTGTCTGTCTGTCTCTGTGTGTCTGTGTGTCTCTGTGTGTCTGTGTCTGTCTCTGTGTGTGTCTGTCTCTGTGTGTCTGTCTGTGTCTATTGAAATGTAGAGTCTTTCTTTGCATCCACAGGTGATGTAGGTGTGTTACCCTCCTGCAGTCCATCTGATGTTAGTGTCCTCACAGACTCTAGAAGAGATGAACATATGCATGAGGTACATGCAGGGTTGTCAGGGGCTGAATCTGTGCCAGTGGTTGCCATCCCAGCTATACCCCCCTCTTTCCCGCACACAGTTCTCATGCCAACACATACCCCATCACTAGTGGCCATAGAGGAAGGACAGTCAGTGTGTGTTAGCTTGGAACAGGAATGTGTGGTGGCTACAGAAGGTGTGTCTTCACATCATGGTGTCAGTGTAATGACTGCAGATGTGCCACACAGGCATGTGGCCAGTGCTGCTCATAGGAGGACCTCTGGCCGTCATGCACCCGAAGGACAGAGCGCAGCAGCTGGTGTCACCGGATACATGTTTCATTTTGTAATGGCGGCACAGGCACGTGCTGAATGGCAGATTAGAGAAGGGCAGAGGCTTCAGAGGGCTGCTATCCGTTCTTTAAATGACAACATCCAGGCATTGGCAAATGCTGAACAGCAGATTGCTGACATTCTGGACAGGTGATTGGGTGACATGGTTGGAATCCTTGACTGTAGCATGGCAATCCGCGAGCATGAGCTGTCTGTGCTGGAACATCTGGTAGGATTGAGGCATAGGCCACGTGGACGTTGGCCAGCTACACCACCTGGTGCAGGTCAGCGTGAGCAAGCTACCTCACATGACTGCTCCCACAGTGCCGGTAGCAGTAGCAGTGCAGCTGGTGCTGCGCTGTCCACACCAGGACACAGCAGGCCACATGGACATGGCCCTGGACATTCCCAGTGGGGACACGGTTCCAGTGGACATGTGTCATCAGACAGTAGCCAATCTGTACCTCTGCCTGGTAGTGCCTGTGCAACCCCTGGCAGGCACAGGTCACGTGGCCATGGCCAGATACAGTGAGCTGTACATCCGGATCTGTACAATCTGGAGCTGTCAATAATACCCCTGTGTAGGCCAGACACATGGCAGAACTGTGTGCACACATACACGCAGACATCAGAAACATCTGTAGGGTACCGCAACACCCACATGCATAACAACCACACCTGTCCAATCAGATCACCGGCCCTAACCCACACACATGATGTCATCCACTGGTGCAGCCTATGCCCCTGGCAAACATTATCACCCTGTGCATATGATGATGCCTGTGCCACATCCCTGTCATCAACACCATCGGTGCAGGGACATGCTCATATGGTCTGATGCACAGGGTGAACAGAATAGTGAGATAAGTGTATATTACATTTGTTGTGTACTGTTGACACGCACCAGACATACCATGTAGTACAGGTTTAGAATGCATTGTTATATGTTCACAGTATGTGTCTTGGTAACAACAGTAACAGCATGTTGATAATTATGCCCTGCTTCACTCCTTAAGGTCTAATTGTATGTGCCATTACGTTACAGTGTTTGCAGTTAGAGTGCATTGTTGTATGTTCACAGTATGTGTCTTGGTAACAACAGTAACAGCATGTTGGTAATGATGCCCTTCTTCCCTCCTTAAGGTCTAATTGCATGTGCCAATAAGTAGCAGTGTTTGCAGTTTCCCGTGTGTAAATGTGGAGTAATCACAGGCATGTATGGCAATACCAGCATGCTATACGTAGCCTCAACCTCACTGTTAGAAAGGCTACTATTCCACAGATATCCACACATCTACTGATCCAGAAGCATGTGAGCTGTTTAATAGGCTACAGTGGCTAGAGACGTTACATCCATACCAGGTCACATCACAGGTACAGTGACTTGGTGTAGGGGGTTTACACAGCGGCCTGGCTGATGCCAAGGGTAGAGGCCAGTTGATAGCATGAGGCCTCACTGTGTAGCAGTAATACACTGTCATATTAAAGGATGAGAACACGCACAGACATACACAGAAACACACAGTAACATGCCCACACTCACGGGGTCAACGACATTATAACGCACACTCGACAGTGTTGAGGTGAGGACCCCTGGCTATGTGGTAATCACCTTCACAGTACTGTGCACGCACATGACGCGACACAGAGAATGAACATGTACAGGTAGCCAGTAAGGCTGAGACCGACGGCATCAACAGGGTAGTAGATTGCATCAGCATGGGGGGTTAGGGATCTTGTCTGTTCTGTATGGTAGCATACACCCTCACTCCATGCACCAGACAGCCATACATACATACATACATACACACACACACACACACACACACACACACACACACACACACACACACACACTGTGAAGTCCACAAATGTCATTCACATACAGATAGCTGACATGTGTGTGATACACACACCACTCTTGCCTATGTCTTGCTTTCTACACTGCAGTATGTACAGATCTCTACAACAGTGTACAGGGGTGTGTAACAATTGGGATGTATTCCCCACCATATGTGGCATATATGGTCACACAAGCAAACACACATGGCAGTACTGTGAATCATACACCTGCTATATGATGATACGTCTGACAGACATGCAGCAGTATTGGCCGCATTATGTGTACCGACGCTACCTTCAGCAATTGTGCTGCTATATGCACACGGGAGGACCTAAGTGTTACAGGTATCAAGTGATTTACAGTCAGTAACACCCTGACCACTATGTAGGTTGCATGTCTTCACCTTCAAGTAACAGTAACATAGCGTACTGTTTGCACATGTCATGGTAGGATGGCTTGTGACACACCTGTGAGCTGTCTTCAGCAAACATCCATCTGCAAAGGTGGACCACCACTTTATGTACACACATCCATCCATACCTGATGTACATCCTACCGTGCTGTCAGTATTTCACCATATACAGGTGTCAATGATGGGGCTGCATTGCAACTGCATGTTGTAGTTAGACACAGATGAATTGTATACATCAGTTACTGCACATGCATGGTAGCTGAATGCACACCACTACATGTACATGTGTGTTGGTCCTACATTCCTGTCATGTAGCCATGTTTGTATGCATTGCAAATGGTGGACATGTGTGATGACATACATGACACATGGACTGTTGCATGATATGATGGTTGTTATGGGTAACTAGTACAGAGGGAATGTTACCTCAATCAACATTGCTACCGTATGTACTGTTAGCATTCAACAGCCATGGACCTACCTTCCATGTGCATGTGTGTGATTGCTGTAGCCACTTGTCTGCATGGAGGAGAGTAAAAGCTATGCTATGTACATAGGTTCATAGGTTCATAGGTTCATACTAGGCTATCTGCCCTAGGGCATTTATAAGCCTAGCCAGAGTGTGTATGGCTTTCGCCACCCATTTTAAATTAATTTTGCTATGCCATTTTTCGAGGTTAGTATACTGTGCTTCTGTCTAACAGTGATACAGAAGTGATACCCGGGGTAAACCTACGATCTCCCATCCACTCATCAAGATTCCTCTTGAAGAGAGTCAATGAGGGACTCTGCCTAACCTGGACTGGGATTTTATTCCAGAGTGAAGGGAGCCTCTGGGTTATGAATCTGTCCCTCCAGCATGTCCTATTTATTTCAATGCTGAGGTTTAAGTCCCTCGACCGCGTAGCTCGATGGGATTTGGATTTTCTGAGGTGCAGCATGTCCATTAATTCCGGGTTGGACATGGCTTTATAAGTCAGGCTCAGATCGCCTCTGAGCAGGCAGTATGCCACTGAGTAGAGCTGGAGTTTCTTTAACCGGGCAGCATACGGCATCTGTTTGAGCCTCTTGATCCTCTTGGTGAGGTACTTTTGGGGTCTTTCCAGTTGCTGTAGGTGTCTGGTAAGGTACATCCCAAAAGGGGCATTGTACTCAATTATGGGCCTGATGAGGGATGAGTAAAGATGCACGATGACCTCCCCTGATCTAGATGTGAATCCCTTCATGATTAGGTGGGCTATATAAAATGTTTTTCTAACCACTTTGGCCACGTGGTTGTCAAATGAGAGATTGCTATCAACTTGGGTCCCCAGGTCCCTAATTACTTCTTCTGTACTTAATGGATTACCACCTATGTGGTAATTTGTGGGCACTTTGTTTTTGCCAAAGGGGATGACTATACACTTTTTGGCATTTAGCTTGAGGCCATGGCTCTGGCACCAGTTGTCTGTTTCTATGAAGCCCTTTTGGAGGATGCTTGTGTCAGCTGGAGAGTGTATTATGGTGCCCAGTTTGCAATCATCTGCGAACTTGGTCAGACACAGTCCTTCCATGTTGGCCTGTACCTCCGAGAAATATATACCGAACAAGAGAGGTCCCAAGACTGAGCCTTGTGGGATGCCACTTGTAACTGGTTTGGAGTCTGACATGGCTCCAGCTATTCTAACCATGTGGGTTCTGTCCTTGAGCCAGTTTGCAACCCATCTAGTGACATAGGGGTTTATATTTAAGCTGGTGAGCTTATCTATAATGCCCGAGTGGGGTATTGTATCGAAGGCTTTTGCAAGGTCCAGGTAGGCTGTGTGGACCACCTTCCCCTTGTCAATGGCCTTGGTGACTGTTTCAAAGAAATTGACCAGGTTTAAGAGGCAGGATCTGCCCTTAACAAAGCCGAACTGGGTAGGATCCAGTGTCTGTAGGTCCCCAATATCTTTATTTATAAGGTCCATGATGATCCTTTCCATAGCTTTGCAGACCAAGCTAGTGAGACTTATGGGGCGATAGTTTTCAGGATCCGTTGAGGCACCACCTTTGTGGAGAGGGACCACTGTTGCTGTACGCCACTCTTTGGGTACATATCCTGTTGTAAGGCTGAGATTGAACAGTAGTTTTAGGTTTGGGTTTAGCTCTTCTTGGAGTTCATGTAGGACATAGCCCGGGACACCGTCTGGTCCCATTGATGCTGTGTGTCTTGCTTTGGAGAGGGCAGCTCTTACCTGAGCATCTGAGATGTCAGGAGCAGCACTCTGCTGGGATAGCTATTAGCCCTTTTGGTGGGAGGGGAGAAGTTTGAGCTGAACCTGTCAGCTAGGATGTTGGCAATGTCTGTGGGTTCGTGTATTTTTGTCATTTTGGACTAATTCTGAGCATATCTGGGAATTCCCACCGAGGTTCCTAACATAACTAAAGAAAGCCTTGTGATTATCCTTAGTGTCCTGTGCAATTTTTCTCTCAAGCTGGCCTTAGACGATTTTATGAGTGCCCGTAGTTTTTGCTAATACTGATCAGAGATGCCTTCCCTTTTGGGATTTTGCTCTGTCATGTAGTAGCTTCCTCCTTCTATTGTATAGTTTGTTTATGGCTGGGGTCCACCAGACAGGATGCCTGCCTTTGGAGGATTGGGTCTTGGTTTTATTTGGGATTGCATGATCCATGCATTCCTGAAGGTGTTCATAGAATGCGCTTATAAAGGATTTTGTGGTCTGGGCCGTATTAGCCAGAGGCCCGGGGGCTTTGAAGGATTCCACCTCGGTTTTGAGGAGTGTGAAATTTGCTTTAGAGAAGTTTTTCACTGTGGTTTTCTGGACATGGGGTGGGGTCGGGATGTGAATATCCAGTGAGATTAGTTTATGGTCTGATCTTACCAGTGAGGGATACACTTCTGGTCTGGAGCATAGAGTCCCCATGTTGGTGATGATCAGGTCCAGTATGTTTTCCCCTCTTGTGGGAGTGGTAACAAGTTGTTCCATAGCATTTGAGTTTATAAATTCTAGGAACCTTTGGGCTAGGGAGTTGGAGCTAGAGTAAAGCTCCCAGTCTATGGTTGGGTAGTTGAAGTCACCCAATATAATGGTGTTTGGAGAGACCTTCATATTTTCCAGTGTTCTCAGGAAGGCCGAGTGGGGTTCCTGGGTTTGGGAGGGTGGTCTGTAGCAGGCTATAAACTGGAAGGCAGTTTTACCCACTGTTAGTTGCACATGGATAGTCTCTGATGCTTCGTGCTGTGCCACCAACCTGGAGGTGTGGGTATCTTTGATGAATATTGATACTCCTCCTTTTGTGGTTCGTCCAAGTTTTGGGCCAAAAGCATGGTATGAGGTATAACCTGGTAGTGCTGGGGTGCTCTCGAGCCTTGAACCAGGTTTCTGTTACTGCACAGATATCGATGTTCTCCATGCTAAGGAGAGTTTCGAGTGTGTGCATCTTGAGGTTTAGACTTCTGGCGTTAAGTAGTATTACTCTTAGTTTCTTATCCCTTGTGATACCTATGGAGGTGGGTTTGTCTTTTGAGCCTTGCCTAAAAAAGGCACAATGGGGGTAGCAAGAGCCTTTGCCAATATCCTAAAGCCCAGGGTGACAGGTGCAAGCCGTCCTTAGCTAAGCATTGTGGCTTGTTGAGCATGTCATCCCAGGCTGACAGGCATTGGATCCCCTTTGAATGACACCAATACTTAAGCCAATTGTTGAAATTGATAATCTTGTCTTCATACTGTGGCATCATTCATGGTGAGGGTAAGATGCTACTCAAGGTCAAGGTCATACTGCCTGGGCTACATGCCCAGAGAGCTCCTCTATGTCTCTTTTCATGTAGTCCAGGGAGGTATCGCCTCAGGTCATTCACACCAGCATGGACAATGACTGAGTCATATTTGTACTTGCCTTGGAGTGACCTGAGTGCTTGTGTTATGTGGCGGATCCTAGCACCCGATAGGCAGCTCACCGTGACCTTCTCCTTGTTCAGCCTGGTGAGTGGGACGTCAGTGTGCCTGATGATAGAGTCACCTATTACAAGTGTATCAGGTGTGTTGTTTAGCCTTAAGGGCTGTGACTGTTCAGCACACTGGATTTGTGAGCTATGTGTTGCATGTGTTTTGTTTTGGGGTAGCGGTTGCTTGGGTGTCTGCTTTGGAGGTCTCTGCTGCTTAGGCAGATTTGTATTTAGAGCCTCCAAGTATGTTTTTGTGTGTTTATGTGTTTGGTTTGCTGTCGTGGTAGGTCTATGTGAGACTGGAATTGTAGTGAGTGTGGTTTCCTTCTCCTCCTGACTGGTTACGCCAGTACTGAGTTGAGAGAGCTTAGCCTCCAGTTTGGCTATATGGTTGCATCTCTCACATGTGTTGGAATTTGTTGGGAGGAGGAGAGGGTTGTCTGTGTACATTAGGCAGTTGTAACATTGCCTCAAGATTCCCAGGTTCACCAGCTAGACTGGAGAGGAGATTGACAACTGACCTTTGGACATGCTAGAATAGTATTGGGAATTCCTTTATAATTGAAAAAAAGGGCCAATGGGGAACAAGTTACTCAAGGGGAGTTTGTGAGGGTGTAGTGCTTTTAATTTTTTTAGTGCTGACTTATATAATTGCTTTAGTGAGCAAGTGCTAGGCTTTAGTATTGGAATAGGGCGTTTATTATGAGAACTAGATCAGTTCCAAAGCTCAAACCCAAATAAGCGGCACTGCTCGATGAAGCACTATGCACAAAATCACGCAAAGCCGCGCTACAGCGGGTTTTATACAGGCGGACTTGAAAGAGCTAAAAATTGGCCCAAAACAGCCAACAGACTACCAGATTCCTGTGCTGGGAACACTCCTCCAGGGACAGATAGCCTGCTCCAAGCTCCCCACTGCCACTGGTGAACAAAGAAGCCTCCCTCTATCCAAGAAAGGAAATGGCAACACAGGAACTTTTCCAAAGTCCAGAATACAGCAAAGCCTGTATTTGGACTACTCTAGGTCAGGAAAGATGGGAAACAAGGATAACTTTTTTTTTTCTTTTTTGCAACAAACAGCAGGAAATTGCAATAAATATGTAACACAGGCTAGCGCACTTGAGTGTGTAACCTCAACAAGTAAATGCAACAAACAGGACAAACTTTAAAAGTGCAGGTGCAAAAACAACTTTAGACAGTTTAAAACAGTTCAAGAAGCAGAAATATTTGCAGTTTAGCTAGATCGGACAGTCGCCCAGGTAGTAGCAGGAAAAAACACTTTTATCAGGTTAGTAGTCGCTCTTTTAGCCTCTCTGCTGCTAGCACCACTCTGCAGGACCACGAGGAGCTTGGCTGAGTAGTAACAAGCAAAACCCTCGCCAAAGTGGGTTTTATACAGGGGGATTTGAAAGAGCTAGAAATTGGCCCAAAATGGCCAATAGACTACCAGATTCTTGTGCTGGGAACACTCCTCCAGGGATAGATAGGCTGCTCTAAGCTCCCCACTGCCACTGGTGAACAAAGAAGCCTCCCTTAATCCAAGAAAGGAAATGGCAACACAGGAACTTTCCAAAAGTCCAGAATACAGCAAAGCCTGTATTTGGACTACTCTAGGTTAGGAAAGACGGGAAACAAGGATAATCATTTTTTTTTTTTGTTTTTCTTTTTTTTTACAAATATTTTTATTAAAATTTTAAAAAATTTACATATGTGTTGTGTGTGTGTGGGCCATGTACATATCCACGGAAATTACATGTACGTCATATCCAAACATGAGTGTTTTTTGGTGTACAGCAACAGTCATCTGTTACAGCTGTATAAGACCCAGGGCCCCTGTCATGTGTAGAGCCAACCTGGTTATGAACAGTGGTATCATTTCATTGCATAACACATGATGGAACCCTGTCAGTACATGTGTAGTCTGCACAGTTGCTGTAGACCTATGTACAGTCCACTGGTCATGAGTAACATGGTGTTGTAGTAATGTATGGATGTGTGTTGCTGGTCCAAGGACATGGTGATGTCTGAGGGCTACATAGTAGAATGTGATCTGCACCTGAGACATCTGTGGTGGCTCTTTAGTGTGTACTAGTCAGTACATGTGAGTGGCCTTCATGTACGTGGGGACACTAACACCTGGAGCGGTCCGTCACAGTCTTATGGCCCACATGTCTGTATCTGAGGTATACGGTGGTAGTGCTATTGTGCAAAACTGTGCCATATGCCAGGTGTTCCTCACTGCAGAGATGTCCGTACTCCCCATTGTTGGATCTGGATTGTCAGCTGTGATTACGAACGTCACACATCTAGCACTGATGACCGGTGTCAGATATATGTAGTGCAGCGTTCATGCTAACAACGTTCACTATCGACACTCTGTGCCCTTCCGTGTTTAGAATCCGTGTGCATACAAGACAGCCCTTCACTATTACTAAGTGTGTGAGCATGCCCAGTATGCCGTTGTGTAGATGGACACACAGTACATTCCAAACGGACGTGTGCTACTAAGTGTGTGAGCATGCCCAGTGGCACCTTGTGTCGGTTATGTGCCTCTGTGTATGGGCATGACCATTGAAATCCTGTATAGCGATAGTGGTCATCCAGGCAACAGATGTCCATACCCCACGTCAGAATGGATTCCTACATTGAACACACTGGTTGACTGTCTTGAAAGATGTACTGTCTGTGGCGTGTCTCATATCTATGTATTGTTGTAATAGTGCTCCGTAGATAGGCAGTTGTCCCACTCACATCACTGCTGTGTGTTTGTCTCCGTCTACCTTGGGACAGTAATATGCTTTTAGAATGCTCACTCTCCATACATTCCCCTAATGGTGTCTTTGCCTTTGCTGATGATGTCATCCACCTAGAAGTATGCCTCTGGAAGTACTAGGGTCCAGTAATCTCAGTAGCGCATTCTGTAACTGTGAAATGCTGTAGTGTGATAAGGTAGTTAGGTGTATGTTCAATTCCCAGCCCTGCCAAGTGTGTGTGTGCGTCTGTGTGTTTCCAGCTGCCTGGGGACAGAGTAATGCTATTAGACTGCTCACTCTCCATGCATTCCCTAACGGCGTCTTTGCCTTTGCTAATGATGTCATCCACCTAGAAGTATGCCTCTGGGAGTGCTGTGTTCCAGTAATCTCGGTAGCATGTTCTGGAACTGCGTAATGCTGTAGTGTGATAAGGTAGTTTGGTGTATGTTCGACTCCCAGCCTTGCCAAGTGTGTGTGTGTGTGTGTGTGTCTGTGTGTTTCCAGCTGCTTGGGGACAGAGTAATGCTTTTAGACTGCTCACTCTCCATACATTCCCTAATGGCATATTTGCCTTTGCTGATGATGTCATCCACCTAGAATTATGCCTCTGGGAGTGCTGTGGTCAAGTAATCTCGGTAGCACATTCTGTAACTGCGTAATGCTGTAGTGTGATAAGGTCGTTAGATGTATGTTCGACTCCCAGCCCTACCAAGTGTGTGTGTGTTTCCAGCTGCCTAGGGACAGAGTAATGCTTTCAGACTGCTCACTCTCCATACATTGCCTAACAGTGTCTTTGCCTTTGCTGATGATGTCATCCACCTAGAAGTATGCCTCTGGGAGTGCTGTATTCCAGTAATCTTGGTAGCGTGTTCTGTAACTGCATAATGCTGTAGTGTGATAAGGTAGTTAGGTGTATGTTCAACTCCCAACCCTGCCAAGTGTGTGTGTTTCCAGCTGCCTGGGGACAGAGTAATGCTTTTAGACTGCTCACTCTCCATACAGTCCCTATCGGCGTCTTTATCTTGGCTGATGATCCACCTAGAAGTATGCTTCTGCGAGTACTGTGTTCTAGTAATCTCAGTAGCATGTTCTGTATCTACGTAATGCTGTAGTTTGATAAGGTAGTTAGGTGTATTTTCGAATCCCAGCCCTGCCAAGTGTTTGTGTGTGTTGCCAGCTTCCTGGGGACAGAATAATGCTTTTAGACTGCTCACTCTCCATACATTCCCTATCAGTGTTTTTGTCATTGCTGATGATGTCACCTACCTAGAAGTATGCCTCTGGGAGACCTGTATCCCAATAAACTTGGTAGCGCATTCTGTAACTGCGTAATGCTGTAGTGTGATAAGGTAGTTACGTAGTAAGTTCTATGTTCTAACTCCAGCCCTGCCATGTGTGTGTTTCCAGCTGCCTGGGGACAGAATAATGTTTTTAGACAGCTCACTCTCCGTACACTCCCTATTGGCATCTTTGCCTTCGCTGATGATGTCACCCACCCAGAAGTATGCCTCTGGGAGTGCTGTGATGCTGAAACTTGGTGGCGTGTTCTGTTACTGCATAATGCTGTAGTGTGGTAGAATAGACAGGTAGTTGCTCGATTCCAAGGCATGGCAGGTGTGTGTGTTTGGCAGTTATACCCTTTGTGTTGGTATCTGTGGGTGGCTAGCTGCAGGATGTGTTCAGTGTGTTTTGTTGCTGACCTATATAGTGTCCACAGCCCGCATATTCTGCCAAGACACTGGGTTGTCAACACATACGTTCACCAATAGGTCTGGTGAGTAAATGTCAGCAGCCCTACTCTTACCCTTAATACAGTCTGACCCGTGTGACGCAACAAAACACACATGCCTTGATAGTAACAACACTACATGATGCAGGTGGCACATGTAGTTTCCTTTTCATTCATTTCTAATGCTTTGCTGTCATGTGGTCCGCTGTTGTGATATAAATGCAATATCTACATATGTGTGTATATGTATATGTGTATGTATATATATATATATATATATATATATATATATATATATATGTATACATATAATATATATGATATATGTAGATATAGAGAGATAGACATAGATATAAACATATATGTCTGGGGACATCAGCACTATTGAATGTTTGTGCCAGATGATCTGTAGATGATAACCTCTTATGTATGTATATCTGCCATGGCGTAGTGGTAATGCACATCGTCTGTTGTGTGCAGGGTCTTGGGTTGTAGTCGTGTAGACACCAGTTATTTTGTTGCTGGGAAGACCATGGGACATTGAATACAGTGATAGTAAGGCACCTGTTACCAGTTGTGTATGGATCTGAGTGACACTAAGCAGTGGTTATTAATTTGGAGGTTCGGTATGGGTCATATAACTATTCATTAGAAGACTATACTATACAGATGAGGTTGACAATAGTGTATCCCATTCATCCCCAGGGTGTGATGCAGATCCCTGGCATGTATGTGTGTAGTTAGCCGGGTGCAGGGCTAGAATATAGTTGACAGCATGGGAGGGGTGTCAGGCATACTGTACATACATTGCAGAACTGTGCCTCTGGAGTGCTCCTGCCTTAGCACGCCTAAGCTAGGGGTGTGTCTATACCTGCCTGGTGACATTGGGAGGGGACAAAAGCAGTAGTGGGGTAGTCAGGGTGTACAGGCTGCACAAACAGCTGATGATCAGCACAATCAGCAGATGACATGGCCAGCCCGCACCTGAGCAGTACGGTAATGTGAGCAAGCAGCATACACACAGGTTTCTTCCACAGTCTACACCACCGGTGTATACCTGTTGGGACATTTCACAACACAGTCCAACCAAATGAGAAGGGCTGCAGCAGTCAACATAGACCAGCATGTGCAGGAGGCTGAGGGCAGAGAGGATGTGTATGCTGCCGAACAACCCTTACTGGGGTGACATAAGACTTTATAGACCCAGGGTGACTTTCCAGGGACTACATGAGCTGGGGATGGTGGAGCACTATGGGGTGGACAGAAACCTCCTACAGCGGCTTGTTGACCTGTGCCTGCCACACCTGACACATCAAACAGGCCGAGGGAAACCCATCACAGTGGATACCACGGTATGTGTTGGCCTAGGTATACTAGCCACAGGTACCTCACACAGCACAACTGGGGATATCATGGGGATCTCACATGCATCTGCATCCAGAGTATTGCACCAGTTAACAGACACCATGCCAACACATGCTAGTGAGCACGTACATGTCCTCAACACAAGTGATTAGTAAACCAGCAATATGCATCTCTTCAACCACATGGCTGACTACCCTGGGGTACTGGGTGCTATAGCCTGCACACATGTACACATCAAAGCACCACCTGGTGAGCGGGATAAGGTCTACATTCACTGGAGGGGCATACCGTCCAACAGCTAGGCCATATGCGATGGCCAGGGCATTAGATTGAATATGTGTACTGTCTGGGCTGGAAGCTATGATTATTCTGATATATGGCTTCTGACACAGCTGTACCACACCTTTGCCAATATGGACATCTCCTACAGTCTCCTAGTGGGGGATGCTGGGTAACCACTGGTTTCATGGCTGATGACACTCATCAGCAATGCACACACACCTGAACACTCACACCATAATGAGGCAGATGCACAGGCAAGACATGTAATTGAGCATGTGTTTGGGATGCTCAGGTCACGGTTCTGGTATCCGGACACATCCTGTGGAGCCCTGCAGTATTCACTAGCTACATGCACACAATTTGTTATGGTATTTGCTATGCTACACAATGTGATCCTGCAGTAACAGTTGCAGCAGGAACAGCATGGGGCAGGGCCACATGGCCCAATACCACTGCCAAGGCCTGTACAGGCACAGTGTAACTTGGCAAAGGAACTACCTGAGCAGGGCCCAGTCGGCGAAAGGCTGTGCACAGTATAAACTGCCCTTGGCAAAGAGGCAATACAAGGCATATGCACTGACACAGTAGGTACCCACGGATTTCCCCTCTCTGACCCGCACACAGTACAATGGATGCCAAACATGACATTACCTGTGCTCAGCCATGTATAGGAGGTGCACTGTGTGGATCTGACATAGGCAGCCCTCCAGCACCGTCCTCAGGTCCAGAACACCCCCAGGGTACATTTATCATCCTAACAATTGGCAGTTGTATTAGAATGTGTATTTACCCATTGCTATGGTATGTATGTGAGCATACAAGAGACTTTGGTGGCCGAATGTTAGGGCAGCAGACAGTACACGTCCATAGTGGCACCATGACATCTGTAACACATACTGGGGTCACAATGGTAGCCAGTAGTACACAGGGTGTCCTAACCCACTACAGATTATGGGCTGAACATCATGTGTGTCTGTACAGCCCACACACGTTCCATGCAGCTGGACAGGTGTGGACCAATACAGACAAATGATATACAATGGCCTATGGATATGCCCAATGAATGACCCCAACCCCCAAAGACACACACAGACTAGAGCAGGCCAGGCAGTTTGATGTAGGTTGTGAAAGCTAGGACGTCCAACACCACTATGCTTGTATTCAAAGCTGGGATCTGATGTACACTGGTATCCCTCCAACCTGCAATTTAGGTAGGTCCACACATTGACATGGAGTACCTCCATACCATTACAGTAGTGGCAGATGTGTACAACTGTCAGCTGTGCCCCTGTCCAACCTACACATGTGAGAGTCATGTGCACCACTCACGGTGCTGTGTAGGACTGTGGATGTGGTTTGATGTCCCCCCACGCTATGCAGACATGTAGCAACTGTTAATGCCACATGACTATTAGCTACCCTGCAGACACAGCATGACACCTGTCTGTGTAGAACAGAGGGGTCGGCAACACAGTACTGACTGTCTGGACATTTGACACATACGATACAGCTGACCATACTTGGCATGCTCACACACATGACTGTATGATGGTAATGTCAGTCGACAACATGCGTAACAGTCAAACTGGGCATACTCACACACTGAAACACAGGACGGCCAGGCATGCATACACCAGTGGTCCAGACATATCTGCCAGTACATTGCTATACTGTTGGATGACTGTGCTGTATGGTGTGTGTGTGTGGACTATTGTCTGTACATATGCCATGGTCTATTGTTAATTCACATGAGCTATGTGCACAGGGTACTGCTGCCAACATGTAAATAGGACGTTTTTTTGTTTGCGGACAGACCGACGCCTTTGGATACAGACTGGGTAAGGCACATTCCAGCAGGTGGGAGCAGTTGTGCCTGGGTTTGCACATTGTTAAGCACCGCTGACCTCTGGTTACAGCACCTTATACCCGTTTAGACTCCACATTTCTTTGACAGTGCACTATTGTCACTCACGCTGGGTGTGTGTGATCCCTTGTGATGCGTATTACTACAGACTACATGACTACAGTATTGGGTATGTCTAACCATTTGGCGACAGCAGGCATTTGACTGTACGGACTCGGCGGCCTGTCCAGTGACGTAACCATATTATATGCATGTTCCTCATACGATCTACTCCCATCTGACTGATACATGGGAACCGATACTCTGCAATGCTGACATGTGAATGTTATTTTGTTAACGCAGCTGTCCACCGAGTTATGCTACCGCATAGCTACTGTACGTTTTACACCTTTCAGATTGCATGACAGGAGACTGTGGGAGTAACACCTTTCCCACGTTGCATGAGACAGTCCCTCATTAGGCATATGTCATGTGACAATACTCTAGCCATTGCAACTGTCCTGATTAGGGGACATTCTCATATTCTATGTGTCTGTAATGGTTGCTTGGTACAGGTCTTGTATACATGACACGTCGATATGTTATATGTAGTAGCATAAGCAACTTTACTGCTGCTAGACTAAGCTTTGATTTGTGCTGATATGTATATTTCTGTACTATGCATGGCTGTAGGTATGTTCTGCCCTGGTACGTCTGACATTTCTACACAGCAGGTCCCACTTTGGCCATTCAGAATGGTGGCGGCCCTATAGATCCTATATGTAGAGCTATCACATGTGTCAAGGCAATACATACCCACAGCCAGTAGTAAACTGACTACTTCAACAGTTTGCATAGTTTAAGGTTTTTCTTGTAGCATTATAATTGCTAATACTGTTTCCTATTACATGTAGCTGTTTCTGATACAACAAATTAATTTCTGACACCACTACACACAATATATGGCCTCCTTTCCCGAACTCACAGGCCATGTGCCATAACATTCATTTTGCAGGACACAACTGCCCAGACGGGTGTGTCCCTCAAAGGCGTACGGGTGGTAAACCTCATCTAATATGCTATCATCTACCTAAGGTGGTCAGCAAATTATGCACTTTCCGTCACTAGCAGACCTCACATACCAATGGGGGAGAATGAACACGGTATCAGGAACACTGCATAACACCCTGTGGGACACATTTAGACGATTGGTTCTATTAACCAGAAACACTGAGAGTCACAGAGCATATGTATTCATTCATGTTTGTCAAGGTACATGCTGTTTATGACTCATACATGTTGTCATCTGTCATTACCTGTATTCCGCCAACTGTCCACCTAATATCACTAGTTCTGGAAGTGTTTAGTTGGACTTTGTTACATTCTGATTCATAACTATGGACGTCCATGCTTATCGGGCACACGGCAATGATTTGGTCCCTATGTATTCCCCCGATGGTTTACAGACTATCCGGTAGATGTGCTCTTCAGGTTTGGGAGGTATAGGCGGCTGCTATGCCCACATAGGAATATTAATGACTTCCACTGGGCGGGCCTACTACATCTCTGCCAACCAGCACCTTCACACTTAAGCCCATTATTGCATACCCATGGTTCACCTACCTGGCACCCCTCTACAGCACTCATGACAAATACTTACTGTGAGCGCAGCTGGGGTATGAGCACACCCCTACACATTGCCCACTCTCCCATTCTCGGGACACATGTACGTTTTGTCAACCCATGTATTATCACACTTGCACAACCTACTGTTCCATGTACACCTACATCCTGCTCGCATCAGTAACCACGGGTTCACACGTACAGTGAATTTTTGGGGTCCCGCAAGGGACACTGTTATCCATGTTTAAAGTGTAGACCTTGCAGATCTCTCCCACTGGTACTTTCCTGCCGGTGTTTTGGACAGCAGCTGTGTATTTATCATTATTGCCTGTCTGTATGTCTGACCGGTCTATCTGGGGGGGGGGGGTTCCACATGTTTCCCTTCACATTTGATTATTTCATTCAAGTTATATATATGATGAATATTATTCTGGACATCAGTTATAAATTCACTACAGGTATGCAATAGTCCTGTCAACAAATGTGACAGTTAGTGTACATATGTGTACGGACCTCTGTGATACTCGTGGACTAAATTCTACAGTGACAGGGACAAGGCTATGACAAATCAGGGACAATCATGGACACTTCTACCATATTAGTACTATTAACTTGGAACGTGTTGACAGATTTGTATTACTACTTATTTTCTGCAGGTAAATGCATCTATTACTCTTAATTGTTGTAATTAGTCATTCTCATTCAACACCTTTCCTCCAAAGGTCACTGGCTTTGTGAGTGATTAAGAGGCTGGCCAGTTATTGTGCAAATGCTCTGACCATTGGTAGGGTTGACACATTATCATATGTACAGGTTGGGATATATTCTGGGGACACCAGATTGTTTCGGCCAACACATACCCATGGTCACTGCAGGTTTAGAACATTCATTATTTTCCTAGCTGAGAGCCTATACCTTTAGCACTTTAGTTGTTAGTCTGCCTAATTATAGAAGAAGGGAAGTGGTCATTTAAGGAGTCAGGGAGGGATCCAGAAGACAGAGTATTGTTTGGGAAGTGTGTGATTATCCAGCCAATGATGGAACATATATTACTGCTTTTATTATGTCAAGGAGGTGTGGAGATGAGTAAGGGTGAAGGTCTCATGTTATAGTTTCTCGTAAGATATTAGCTGAGGACTATGGGAGGATTATCTGTGCTGTAGCTATGTTATTATCATGAAGTATGTAGATAGCAAACAATTATAAACATAAGCATAGACACTGGAGTTTACATTTACCTTTGTTGGCTATATTAAAGATTCTGTGTTTATTTTCTCTGTTAATTTCTCTAGTTTTACTAAGAAAAAGTTTAACTAAGGACCACATGTACTGCCTTCACCAATGAGTTCTCTGCTTACAAAACAGCTATTTTGATTTATAAAAATCTATACTCATGTGCTGCATTATCTGACATCTTATGACGTCCTGAAACAAACACACAACTTTGATCTGTTTATGAGAATTCAGCTTCTGCCATCACTGATTTCATAGTATATGGAACACCACACTATGTTCTGACAGAAGCAAACACTTAAAAGAGCATGCTCAGTGTGATAGTATCTATGTTCCAATGAAACCATTCCACTGTGCCCACTATTTGCAAAACGTTGTGGTGATAGAAGACCTCTTAATGTTATTAGCAAATATGAATATTGCAAGCAAAGTGAACTAGTTGTACATTAGTAATGCCAAGGGAAAATATTAGCACTAATTAGTGACTCAATCATTTGATTAATATAAGTGTAATATTATATATTTTTTGCAATAACTAATATCATCACTGTCTTACACTAATTAAGGTCAGGATTCAGGTAGACTACAAACAATGCATATGACTAGTCCATAAAAAGGAAATAAAAAGGCCAACTCCTGATTCAGAGAGAATATTGCCATAGAGATACAATGACAAGTTACTGAATAGCTGACAGCTGCTGTGCAGTATACACGGAAATGATCTTCATGGAGAAATGGAAGTTTAATTCAATAGCAAATATATTATATGCCAAATGATGTATAATTAAATTGTGCTAAATACTAGCTATAGAGTTATGCTAATGGGAAAGACCATGCTTCTCTAAAATACATCTAGCAAGGACAGAACAGTTGCAGAAGTACACGGATGAAGACATTCAGTGATTTATGTTATAAGAAGCTGCAACCATTTAGGCAAATATTTTCTGTATAACTCTTATCAAAGGCTGCACACTACATTCATTACCTTATTTGACCTCTTCTGTTTGCTGTCTTTAGCATTTCTGTGGGTACTAGTCTCAGTAATCACTTTCTTCATGTCACAAGCCTTCTTTTGCTTTATCAAACTTACATTATCCTTCTTTGAACTAATTTAAGAGTAAACTCAAATACATTTTCTCATTCAGTTTCATATGCCTTTTTAATTATTTTACTGATATGTCAGCTGACTTGTTTACTGTAATGGCACTTCTACTTTTCCGTGTAGGACCTCAGTAAGTTGTACATCATTTCTTGAGTAGTCTGAAGTATTGTCGACCTCCCAGCCAATATTAGTGCCTGTGGAAAGCTTAATCTTCCAATTTACCACAATAAGGAGAAATATAATGAAAAGACATCCTAAGCTTGCTACTGCAGCAGTGTTATGCAGTAACAAAAGGAATATTTTATCTTGTGCTGGACTTGAGATTTCAGTTACTTTACTTGAAATGGTGTGGGTGTATGCTTATTTATGCTCTGCCAGTTTCTGAAAGGAGCATATACACATGCAATAGGGAATGTAAATCTCACATAGAAGTATTTTAAAAATTACATTTGTTTTGCCCCCCCATCTCCACCCTCACCCTGCCCCCACCCCACCACCATCCTCAGTAAAAGTCAACAACACCATTCTGCTATTGACTGGATTCTTTAACAGGCAGGGATTAAAATTAATGCTGATACCAGGCTTTATTTATTCCAGAGCTATACCATCATGAATTTGGTTATATTTATTTACTTGCCTGACATTTCAGAGATAATCGCATCTTTATTTCATAAGTAATCCAATGACTCCTTCTCACCATCGTTCAAGAAATATGCCCAGAATTATTTCCAGACAATTCTGGCTTGCAATATAACTCATAAGTTTTCCCAAAGGACCATACCTCTCAGCTTCTTTGCTAAGAAATTCTGGACAGAGCCAGAGTAATGGGGAACAAAAGCACAAAATCAAGGGACATTTTTAAAAAATTACTCTAATTCACTTAAAAATATAACAATACAACAAATTTTACATCCTCATAGGTTTTTGTGGAAATGAGAAGTATCTGTCACTATTACCTGATGACTACAAGAAAAAACAAATACAAAGAACAGGACAAACATAAGTGTCAAAATCAGGGACATTCCCCGGGATTCATGAAGCTCGGCGCAAGGCCGGCGTTAGGCTTGCGCCGACCATGTGGCATGAAGATGGCGCAGTAGCACCAAATGCATATTAATGAAGGTGCGCTGCCACCACAGCTACGTGCATAGGAAACGAGCATGAGTGCATAAGGCATGTCGAAGTGCCACACGGAGGCGTGGAAATGTTAGCTGTCGACGTGCAACCTAAAATGCTTGCATATAACAATTTCCATGCAATAGTAATCACATCTGTCAGTGTCTGTGGATACTGAAACGTATGCAGAGCATGCAAGACAGTTCCTACGAACACAAAATGAAGACGCAAACACAAATGCACGGTAGGGAATAACGGGTCCCCATCCCTCAAACAAATGACATTGAAAACCGTGTGCCCATAGTCCAACACAGTGTAGATAGTTATACCAAGTGGAAGTGAAACACATCATGTTAGCGCGCTGCCAATAGCTACATCCAGCCCAATGGTCAGGGTCACCAGCTGTCCCACATTGTGAGGGAGAGTACACAGCTGGGCAGATGTGTCCATAACAAAACCACGATAAATGTAAATATCTAGCGACCGTATGACAGAATTATATCCCACAATGCATGTAATAGTCAACTGCAATAGGTATGTCCATATTTAACATACCATATGTGACAAGAAATAGAATAAGCAAGAAAACGAAACAGATGGAGCATATAAACTGCTACAACAATAAGGCGACATGTAGGCTTAAAGGAACAGTATTATCCGTAGCATTGACTGTGGGTATGTGTTGTCCAGTACAATCAGATAAATGTCCGGAATATATCCCATCCTGGACATAGGAAAAGATGGCACCCTACCAATGATCAGAGCAGTCAGCCAAAATCCGCACATATGCAGTCCAAGCCATACTTGTCAGGATGTGTCACAGTTGAACGGGTATTACCCGGGTGTACCAACCATGTCCTGAAAGTTAAGTATGGCCGTATACCTATGTGCGTGATGTATAGCATGTAGAAGGTGAAACATGCTATCTACATACTTCATGATAATAACATAGCTACAGCACAGATAATCCTCCCATAGTCCTCAGCTGATATCTTACGAGAAACAATAACATGAGAGCTTCACTCTTACTCATCTCCACACCTCCTTGACATAATAAAAACAGTAATATATGTTCCATCATTGGCTGGATAATCATGCACTTCCCAAACAATACTCTGTCTTCTGGATCCCTCCCTGACTCCTTAAATGACCACTTCCCTTCTTCTATAATTAGGCAGGCAAACTCCTCCTTGAAGCACCACCACTATATTTTAGTATGTAACCTCTCATCTTTTCATAAGGCTGCTTTCCATACAAGCTTAAGAGAAACTAATTGGAATCGCCTTCATACCATCCCTTAAAATGATGCTGTTGCATATTCTAATTATATATTTCTCTGTATTCCTAAATGAACATGCTGCATTAAGATATAGAAGAGTTAAAGTAAACGCTACATCCTAGTTTACTGAAAAGAACAAAATGATAATAACATTTATAAAATTTTGGAGACTAATTTCATAAATGTAGTTTGCGACAAACTAAGTTGTCCTGGTCCCACAAGCAAGGGTAAAGGGTTGGGGGGGTGGGTATAGAACTAATGGGAGTCTTTGTAGATAGGTAGGATAGTGGGATTATAGTGGTGAAAGGGTTAAAGAGAAAAGGGGCAGTTAAAGGAAGTAATGTAGGGGAAGGAGGGACTTATGACAGGATTAAGTAGTAGGGATTAAGGGAAATAGGCACATTTGGCATGAGTTGGTGGTTAAGTAACAGCTAGCTCATGACCAGATGACCTGCAGGTACTGTGGATGCAGGTAGGCCTTGGATGGTGGGAGAGAGGAGTGTTAGACTAACTGAATTAGTCCCCTTCTCTCTCTTTTTTGTGTTTTCTCTTTACTGTAATTAATTTAATGTGGGCGATGGAGTTTTGGGATACAGGCTGGTGACAGGACTTGCTGGTATGGAAGTTGTTACTGAGAGGAAGTGTGGGTGGGTGAATGGTAGGTGGGTAGTGTCTGTATGAGTGTGGTGCTCGGCTTACCTGGATATTGGTTTGATTCTTCGGAGGTCCTGTAGGCATGGGGTCACTGAGGTTGCTTCCTGGTGTCCTGTGGTGTCTCCAGTTGTTTCGCAGTTGCTGAGGTGCTTGCTGGTTGTCCAGTAGTGTCTCTGGTTGATTTGATAGCCGGTCACAGTTGATGAGGTAATTGCGGTCATCTGGTGTTGCCGAGGTTGCTTGCTGTTGTCCGGCAGGGTCTCTGGGGGATTCATTGGGCCCATCGCTGTCTCATCTCTTTGTAGGGCCATGCGGTCGGGTGGCAGCCATGTAGTTCAGCCTGGTATAAAAAAAATGTGTTCATCCTGATGGTCGTGGGAGGCTGTGGGGGTCCCTAATAGTAATACGGACTTGGTAGCATTGGGGGTAGTGGGTGGAGGAACCTCTTGTGCTCCCTGGTGGGTTTGTGAGCTTCTGTGACCATTCTCCAATCTCTGGTGTCAGTTTTGGCAGTTTCTGCACATGTGCATGGATGGTCGCGGCCATTAGGGTAAGGGATGATGGCCCCACTGGCTTTCCTCATTGGTGGTAGTGGTTGAGGATCCTTTCACTTCTCCTGGTGGGTTCATGTGTAGCCGCTGCCGTTTGTGCGGCCATTCGGTCCATGCTCCAGTTTGCGCATGTGCAGTGGAAGTAATGGCCATTACCTCTAGTGTGGACAAGGGTTTGCTGTCCAGCATGAAGAGGTAAGGGATTCCAGGCTCATTGGTGGTCGGATGGTGCTGATAGCTTTGCTGCTGCAATGATGGCAGGTAGAATATAGATGTATAGGTTTTTTTTTTTCTTCTTCCAGGTGGTTATATGAAAGGGGTTGGTAGCTGAAGGGAAGTGTGTGGCTGAATGTGTGTGCAGCTGAAGGGTGAAGTGTGTGTCAGGAGTGGCATATATTAATCCACGGGGAAGGTATAAGTGCAATAGTTAGTGGTCAGAGTATATGCTTTGCGGATAAGTTATGCAAAGGGTTGTTCTCAGCTGCAGATTACAGGTAAGTAGGGGAGTTGGTAGAGAGAGGTGGGGCGTAGGGCAAGGCAACAGTATAGGGGTTGCGGGGGTGGAGTAGGGCAGTCTGGTTCATGGAACAGCTTTAACATTATGTGCTTCTTTCTTACAGATGGCTAATTTACCAGAACTACGGCAGCGATGGAAAGCTATTGTGGCCCAGGCAGAAGGTTGTTCCAGGAGGTGGCGACATCTGAGGTGGTAAAGGAACCAGAACAGGCTACAGGTCAGAAGAGGTGGCACACCATGGTGAGAACTCCAGCTTGGGGGAAAAGACAACAGACAGCGAAGCAGGTGGTTGCAGTGGACACACCAGCTCCCAGTATGTCTCAAGATGAAGGTGCAGGTAATGGTTTTAATTCGGCAGTATTGTCTGGGGAGCTTGGGGCTGCAGGGATGATGAGGACCTGTTAGCTGGGGACCTTGGGGAAGGCTTGCAAGTGATAGAGGATGCTCAGAGGCAGCTGCCATAGGGTGCCATGTACCCTGTTGGAGAAGCAACTGGGGTGGGTGTTGGCTATGGGGACAGTTTGGTTTTGGGCTTGGAGGTAGGCTATAACTTTGGGTTGTGGCCAGGGGACTGGTTAGCCACCCAATCTTTGGGACAGGGGGCATGAGCGGTTTTCCTAACTCCGCACATTCTGAGGTCGGTCAAAGAAAATTTTGGAAAGGAGAGTATGCGGATTTGTTTGAGCTGATCGATGCTGAAGTGGTCTAATGGCTAGTGGAGGCAGAGTTGTCTAATAGCAAGGACTTGTTGGTGACTTTAGTGGCATTAGGAAGAAAGAGGGTAGGTAAGCTTTGCCCTAGGACATGAGATAATTGGGTAGCTGGCTTTATTTACTTTATGGCAGTACAGCTGGAGAAGGATGGGTCATTGGCCTTGCCTCTCCTAGGATATTTCCTTACCATTTGTGAGGTGCAACGGTTAAGGCCAGGTAATGTGTGGCTTTGGTATGATCGGCGTTTCTGTAAACAGAAGGCTGTGGACCAGTCACTACGTTGGGAGATGCATCATCCGGTTATAAGATTAGCTACGATGATGGATAGTTATAGTGGGTTTAACAGAAGGGTGAGTGGGGGAAAAGCAGTGGGTGTATGTTGGTCTTTTAATAGTGGTTCTTGTTCATGGGTGGTATGTAAATTTGCACACGTTTGCTCAAGATGTGGAGGGAGTCATTTGGCCGTTTGCTGTGGTCGGCAAGACCTTTCCACGTGGAACTCCAATGTTATGGCTCATGAGGGTGGATTTAGTGGGCAATGCTTTTCACAGGGTTTCAACCAGTTCGAGGTAGGGGTAATTTTTGTGGAGGTCCTGTGGGATATGCTTTGCCGGTTTCCAGGTCTTGCCATCAAAAATAAGATATCACAAGGGGGGTTTCTTATAAAGTTTACTGTAGGAGGGTGTGGGGGGGGGTTGCAAGAATCTGTGATCAGTTCAAGGTAAAGAGGACATCCTGGAGGTTTTAGTGGACGAGTGTCGGGCGGGGCGTTTATTGGGTCCTTTTGACAGTCCACCTTTCAGTAGTTACAAGATGTCACCTTTGGAGTTAGTGCTGAAGAATCGGGCCGGGGAATTCAGATTGATACATCACTTGTCGCATCCAGAAGGGAATTCAGAGAACGATTTTATTGCAGATGAGGAGGTCAGGGTGCATTATGCTTCCTTGGATGATGCGGTGAAAGTGATTAGGGAATTTGGGTAGCAATGACTGATTAAGGTTGACATTAAGTCGGCTTTTTGCTTGCTGGCTATTAGGAGTGAGGACTGGCCGTTACTGGGGATGCGGGTAGGTAATAAGTACTACTTTGATAAAGCTATACCTATGGGTTGTTCAGTGGCATGTGCGACTTAAGAAGTTCAGTACAGTATTGCATTGGATTTGGCAGCAAAGAGTGGGAACTCAAAAGTCAGTGCATTATTTAGATGATTTTCTGTTTCTGGGCAAACAAAGGGTAGGAGCACAGGATGGGTTGTGGGAATTTACGAACATGTGTGAGGAGTTAGGGGTACCATTGGCTCAGCATAACATGGAGGGTCTGGTGAGAGCCTTAGAATTTCTGGGACTAATGGTGAATGCAGAGCGGTGACTGTTTTGCCTACCCGAGGTACGATAGAGAGGCTTAGGTCAGCTATATGTTTGGTGCTGGGCAAGGATAAGATTCAGATTTGTTCAGTCATGGAGTTGTTGGGGTTTTTGAATTTTGCCTACTAAGCTGTGTGCCCAGGGTGAGCCTTTTGCAGGTCGGTGGCTTATATGTCGAAAGGGGGTCGGAGTAAACACCACTGGGTTAGGGTGACCCAACTGGTGCGGAAGGACCTGGTGTTGTGGGATGGTTTTGTGCAACAATTTAATGGGATCTCTTTTTGGCAGTCAGTTTGCTGGGTGGAGCAGGAGGAACTTCAGTTGTTTACGGATGCAGCTGGGGGTGCTGGTATGGGGCCTATTTTGGAGGTTGGTAGTTTGCAGCTGAATGGCCTTGGGATTGGAAGGAGGCATGGAGGCATGACGTGGCCTTACTAGAGTTGATGTCTATACGGGCAGCTTCTGTTTTGTGGAAGGAGTATTTGAGGGACAGATGTGTAGTTGTACACTCGGGCAATATGGTTGTAGTGAGGGTATTACAAAAGAAGATGGCTAAGTCGGGTTTGTTATTGTTGGCATTACATAAATTGGTTTTTCAGAGCCTCTTAATAAATGTTTCCTTTACAGGAGTGCATGTGTCTGGCGTAAAGAATGAGATTGCTGATAGCTTGCCCCGATTTCAGTTTTGCAGGTTTCGAGGGTTGGCTCCACAGGCGGAGGAAGTGCCAGAAACCCTGCCAGAGGAGTTGTGAAATCTTAGGTCAAAGTAGCCAGGTGGTTGGCATGGCATTCCTGGGCCTCTTCTATTAGGAAGGTGTATGGTAGGGCTCTTTCTGATTTTAATCAGTTTGTTTTGCAGCTGCCAGAGGAGGAGTGGGTATGGTCGGAGGAACTACTATTGTGATATGTAGCTCGTGCTTGGGGGATATGCAACGCTTTGCAGACAGTCAAGGTGGATTTGGCAATTAGCATTTTCGCTAAGTTAGCGGGGCTGCAAGATTTCACTAAGTCTTGGACATTAGGGTGAATGTTGAGGGGTTGGGGTCAGTGATGATGGAATGTAGGGACATTCAATGGCCACTTACGAGGGTTATATTGACAGTTTTGTTGAGAGGGTTAGGTTTGTTACAAGGGGGGGTCTTCAGATTACTTAATTTGGGGCACATTATGTACATGGTTATATTTTGGCACCTTCCGTATTTCGGAGTTGTTAGGCTTGTTATGTGGGAAGGATGTTATCATAGGTGAGGGAGAGGTTACTACTGCAATAAAGAAGAGTAAGACATATCAATTGGGTAGGGGATGCTTGGTGGTGATTAAACCTGATAGGAATCCTAGCCTTTGTCCAGTAACGTGGGCTAAATAATTCATGAAGAGGTAGAAAGGGAGTGTAGATGAGTTAATTTTTTGTTCAATTGATGGGAAGGTGGTGTCGAGTAGTAGATTCATAGGTCTGGTGAGGAAGGTTTTATTTTGCATGGGATATCCGGTGGATAGGTTTGCATCTCACTCATTTAGGAATGGTAGGGCTTCAGATTTAGCTAGCAAGGGTAGTTCCATTGAAGTGATTAAGAGATTAGGGAGGTTGTCTTCAAATGCATTTTTATCATATATCAGATAAAGTTGTGGCCTGATTATTAATTTTCTTTTCTTTTCTTTTAGGGAAGCATATTATCATCTTGCGGCATTCGTATATCCACTGGGCAGAGAAGCATGTGTTAGTCATGGAAGATGGAATAAATTTGGATTTATCACATTTAGGGTGGTCAGTGACTTGGCATGGGGTTAGGGGTCTTAGGTGGGATAGGTTGTTGCATGAATTTGAGAAGTTAAATTGCAAGTGTGGTGTCCTTGTATATTAGTAATTCATTTAAGGGGCAATGATTTGAGCATTCTTTCCAAAAAGCGATTAGTGGATATTATTCTTCAGGACTTGCTGAGATTACAGGTGTTGTACCTGGGCATGGACATTGCTTTTGTCAGTGTTGGTGCCTTGTTTGTGTTGGAGGAGTGCTTATAGTTATAGGGTGATTGAAATAGTCAGGAGCTTTGTCAATCAGAGACTGGCTAGGCAGTTAAGAATTTTGGGGATGCATACCATTGATCATAGAGATTTTGGGGCTGGAGAGGAGTTTTGGTACCGAATGGACAGGGTCCATCTTACTGAGGAAGGATTGGATCAGCTTAATTTGCGTTTGAAGCTCTTTTTAGAGGGTATGGTTGTGGCTAGGATTAAGGAGGGGGAAAAGCCTGGGGACCAGGCTGGTGGAAGAGAAGAGGGACAGGATTGTCCTCTTCTGTTCCTCCTCTAAGGAAGGTGGTTATTTATTGGTTAATGGTTGTTTGGTCAGGAGGTGAAGTGAGCAGGTACATTGCCTATTTAAGTGCTAGGTGAGTAGGCATGCTGCCCAAGTGGAGGACGTAGCAGGTTGAGAAGGTACACTGCCCTGAGGTAAATTCGTCCAGAGTGAGTAGTGACACTGCCCCTGAGATTGTTGCTGATGAAGATAATTGATGTTGTTTTGTGTGTATAAGTTCATTGTATAATAATGTTCAATATCAAATGGCTTTATGTGTTTGGTGTGGTTTATTTAAAGGGGGGCCAGGAGAAATGTAGTTTGGGACAAACTAAGTTGTCCTGGTCCCATGAGCAAGGGTAAAGGGGTCAGGGGTGGGTAGAGAAGTTAGGAATTAATGGGAGTCTTTGAAGATAGGTAGGATAGTGGGATTGTAGTGGTGAAAGGGTTAAAGAGAAAAGGAGAGGTTAAAGGAAGTGATGAAGGGGAAGGAAGGACTTATGACAGGACTAAGGTAGGGATTAAGGGAAGTAGTCACATTTGGCGTGAGTGGTGGACCTCCCACCCTCCCTTTTTTGGATATGGATGAAAGATGTTGGGCAGTTTAAGACAGAGAAGAGGGACAAGATTGTCTTCATCTCTTCCTCCTCTAAGGAAGGTGGTTATTTATTTGTTAATGATTGTTTGTTCAGGAGGTGAGGTGAGTGGGTATGCTGCCTATTTAACTGCTGGGTGAGTAGGTACGCTGCCCCAGTGGAGGGGGTATCAGGGTGAGTAGGTACACTGCCCTGAAGTAAATTCATCCAGTGTGAGTAGTGACGCTGCCCTGAGATCATTGCTGATGAAGATAATTGATGTTGTTTTGTGTGTGTAAGTTCAATATATAACAGAATGGCTTTTATGTGTTTGGTGTGGATTTTTTAAAGGGGGGCCAGGACAAATGATGTATGAGAACAACTTGACAATGTTGTGTGACCATTTGGTTGAAATTAAGTGTGCAACATACACACATATATGCAAACTGGAGGGTTATATATGGAACATACTTTTCTTCCTAAGACAGATGCCCTTTTTACATTTTCAGGGATAGAGTAATGCTAGGGAAGGAAGGAAGAGATATCAGAGGTAGGTATATAAAGCAGGTTAGAAAGCAGAGGCAGGCATACAGGACATATGTGAGACAGGGATGTTGATGAACACAAGATGAAGTGGAACACCAAGGGAACCACATCTGGTGTGAACACAGAAGGACTTTAGTTCTCAACTGCAGAACTTTCACCCAATCTCATGACACAGAAACCTATGGCTGTGTTGGATGGGGCACAGATTTAACAATCAGTGGCAGAATTCCCTCCATGCCGCTAATTTGGGCATTGAAACTCCTTTCCATTATCTTGTCTACCATCTCTGCCATCTCTTGTTGGGGGACATAATCACCACCTCCACTAGCACTACTCCTAGTAGGTACTAATACATCAGCCCCTGGAATATACTTACCTGAGGCAGGTAGGGCACATAGTGCAAGAGATATGGAGGCAATGCTGACATGTTTGGACCCAGTAGTGCTGCTTACCTCTGCTGAAGGTGGTGGCAATGCTGCAGTCACCTCTGGAGGGATGACTGAGTGGCCACTGTGGCCAGTCTAGTTCTTTATGCTGTTGGTCATGACACAACAGTAATGGATGTTACGACAGAATAAGAGATAAAAATAACAACATTTTAGAAAGGATGGTGAGAAAGATTGTGCAGAAAGACATAACAACAATGTTAATATACATATTTATTTAATTTTAAGGTCATAGTCTTTACAGATTTCACAATCAATGGTAAGATTATCAACATGCAGACATAAATGTTTGATGCCATGAAACAGTTACACTGATGCTGTGATATCCTTGGTTCTCATATTTAACAAAACATCTACAGGAACTGTAACTATTTTAAGTTACTTGTATGGTTATGATTAACTTAACAGTTTATTTGGTTTGATTATATGGTACTATAAGGCAGGAAATCAGGTATTCTGTACTGAAATGCAGACTACATATCACAAACATATATTCTGTTGGGTGGATTTACATCCATTAGACTGTAGCTAATAATTAAATAGCTTATAGCCACATAAGGTAATGATACAGGTAGGTGGAGTTTGCACATGCAGAATATGCAGACTCAGTCAGTTGTCTGACAACCACTTTTGCCCTCATGTCCAGATGCTTGATTTCCTATTGGTGAAATCACTGGTATTCTCACATGGAACTCAGAAATACCTGAGTCTGCGCATATCTTGTGCTTCTCTGAGGGGCTGCAGTCTCTCCTGATGTGCCTCCTGGTTTCCTTCAGTCTCTGCTTCGGCAACACATAAGGAAAGGCAGTAATGAAGAATTGTGTGTTGCCATGTTATGGCAGCATCTGGCATAGTTATTGAGGATATACTTACACAACTGAGGTGATGGATAAGTCCTATAATATTCTTCCCATTGACATAGCAGGTCAAATTTTCGGCATGTCATTTCACTATAATGGTGACATCAGTGCTGCATGGGATGACAATAGCATAAGTGTCAACCTCGGCTAAACAATTTCAGGCCATACCTCCCAACCGTACTGAAATACTCGGTTTTTACTGAGTTTTGGGGTTCAAATAATGGGGTTGCATGATTCCCAAGTGGAACCTCTTAATTTCCAAATTTCCCAGCTCTTTCATTTTTAATTTTATTTCCTGTCTTATTGAGCTGACATCATCATGTGCGCAATGATGTCAGCTCCGTGAAATGGCCTGCCAGCCTTTCAGAATTGAGCTGAATTTCAATGTACGTGCATTTCTGGCTGATGGCTGCTCAATTCCTTAGCGGGAATAAATGCTGCTGCCTAGCTGTTTGATGAGAAGAATGCCACTCAAATCTTTGTGCTGAACTAGTTATCTATGCGGCTTCACCACCATGCATTTGCTTCTCAATTGGGTATGCCAAATCGTTTTCCTTTGAAGAAGCAGAGCTGGGGAAGAATGCCAAGCCATTTTCATTTGAAGATGCAGAGAAGGTAGGAAGAGCTGCTGCAGTATGTGTAAGCCATTTTCATTTGTAGAGCTGGGGAAGAATGCTAAGCTGTTTTCATTTGAAGAGAAGGTAGGAAGAGCTGCAGTGTGTGTGTGTGTGTGTGTGTGTGTGTGTGTGTGTGTGTGTGTGTGTGTGTGTGTGTGTGTGTGTGTGTGTGTGTGTGTGTGTGTGTGTGTGTGTGTTCATATATATAACTCATACTCAAACTTAATAATGCATATAAAATGAAAGTATACCAAAAATAAAAGCATATTTGCCAAGCATGTTTGGTGTTAATAAGTGTAAGATCTTGATCGGCACATACCTAATTCACATAGCTTCATTAGCTATCAAACAAAGCGAACTATCGCTTCATATACATAATGCATATTCTAGATAATACATACAAAATCAATGAAAATATATACCAGAAATATAAACATTTTTGCCAAGCAGCTATGATGTTAATAAGTGCAAGATCTTAATCGGCTGATATTTAATACGCATTGTGTTAAGACCACCAAACAAAACAAATATCTCATTCACATACATGAAGTTTACTCAGACTTGAGAGGTAGAAACAGTTAATATGAATATACTGGGCAGTGAGTATCTTATCAGTAATATCTAACAAACATAATGAAAAGACTAACAGGATGACAGAAGATACTTAACTAAACATAAACACACAATAAATCAACTACCTGCATGATGTACATCTTATAATCTATCATATGTTAATTAGAAAACTAATATACAACAAAAATAAAAATAAAACACACAAAAATCTATAATCAAGTTTTAACATGTCATAAAATATATATCATCAATCTTATATAAAAATATAAATAATGAAAACTAATTACCCAGCAGGACCTAACAAAACAAAAATGGAACTACGGTGGTGGTGCTACGGTAGCGTTGTCACCTCACAGTAAAACGTTGTCTTGTTCGATACTCAGCTAAAGCGTCTTCTGTGTGGAGACATGCATGAATGGGTGCACCTTCGTTGAAGGTTGTGTGTCAGGGCTGGCAACTTGGTACGTAAAAATCTACTGCCAATCATTAGCGGACCGGAGTTCTACTGTGGCGACCCCTAACCGGGAAAAGCCGAAAGATACAACAACCTAGCATAACAAAAATCTTATAAAGCATGCTACCATATGAGCCATTAGTCAGTAAATTATAAATTATTTCAATTATTTAAACAAACGTCTCAACTTCATTGAAGGTTTTAGGGGAAAGTTATTAGTGAAGTATTTACAAACCAAATGCTATTTTAAGAAGATATATTGTTTTAATTGCTTTTGATTTTAGATTACTAAGCAGTTTTTAATACTGGGAATGGGTTTGGTTGAGATGTGACTTTAAGACTGAATGCAAATTGAAACATTGTATTTGATGATGTGATAGTGCTGCTTTTGGCTCTTTTCAATATGAATGTTTTAAATGTTCTTTGGATACTTATTGAGTTGTCTGAAGATGCAAGGACTATACTTGTGAACGCGCTTACCAAATTAGTAAAAATAAATTCTTTACTCTGCACGTGTGTCGACTCATTAGCCTTTATTTTTTGTCATGTTGCAGTTCTTACACTTAGTTTCACTAACGAGCCATTTCTCCAAGTAAAAAAACAAAAATTGACTGTGACACTGTAAAAGGTGAAAATCCTTTGTGCCAACACACAAAGTAAATTTATTCCAGTAGGTAGAGTAACCAGTAATAACAGAGACCCCAATAGTATGCAGTCCTCGTACTATCCGTGTTAAAAAAATGTCTTGTAATTGTTCACAGGCAAAGAAAGAGTTCAAATGAAAATATAAATAAAAGCCAGACCTGGGTTTCAGTTAGAGAAGTGATGAAAATAAATCCGTTTGAGCATATGTGCACTCCAATAAGTTCCTGTTCAGGATGCCGGCTCTGGTAGCAGTATGGTTGCTAGTCCGATCCTTTTAGCGTAAACACACAAGAGCTGGCGAAGATAGTAAGTGCAAAAAATATGTAAACCAAGCGGTGGGGAAAAAGTTCCCGTGGCAGAATGCAGTTAACGGTACCTTAGTCCAGTCCAGCAAACTGTCCGCCCAACGCTGTAACTGTAGGCAGACTGCAAATGTATTAAATGTAGTCCAAGCGCTGGGGAAGGTTCCCCGTAACAAAAAGTCAGTTACCAGTCATTGAGTGAAGTCCAGCGAACTGTCCGCCCAAAGCTGGAACTGTAGGCAGACTGACAAACCAAGTCCGCTCAAGTAAAAGCACAAGAACTGCAAAATTCTCCACGAACCCAGTCCGGTTTAAGAAACAATAAATAAAGGAAAATGTAACCCAAAGAGGTTGGCTTTCTCAATCCAAAGGCACAGGAACAAGCTAACACAATGATGTTAAACGCAGACCCGCGTTTTTCGTTCAGATATGTATCTGAACTTCTTCAGACAAAACGCTGACTAGTTCGTCAGTTAGGATTTAAATACATTTGTTAAATCATGTGATTTAACCTAATAAGGTGCACTTAACATTACAATGTTCCTATACTAATTTATATGAATATAATTCAGTGTTCGACATTATTGGGTTTAAATGTTATCCAACACCCTACCCTAAATAATAATAAAAGTATTATACTCTAAGTTTTATTAATATTTCATGAAATTTTAATAAACAGTGTTAAAAATAAAAATAAAACATTTATTATTTAAATTTTAAAAACATCTTAATCCCTTAATCATGTTGTAAATGTTTTAAATATATCTAAAATAATACGTAACTTATGAGGTTAGAGAGAATAAATATTCCCTATATTAATAAATTATTAAATTATTAGGTAGCAGTTCATAGTGGACAAATTAGAACATTATGAATAAATAAATAAATAGTTACCTTTGATGTCTATGAAATATATTCTATATATATGTAATTATATGTACAAATATATTCCCTATATTAATAAGTTGTTAAATTATTAGGTAGCAGTTCATAGTGGACAAGTTATAACATTATGGCATATAAATAAATAAATAAATAGTTACCTTTGATGTCTATGAAATATATTCTATATATATGAAGTTATATGTACAAATAGTTGCAAGGTTTATAAGCAGTTTTTAGTGATAGTATTTTTAACATGGAATTTACTGGAAAAATGAGCACAGATGCATGATTAATAATTTAATGTATATTGATAAAATGTTCATGGTAACATAGTGGACAAGTTAAAACTGTTTGACAATAAACTATTTAAAATTAAAAAGTTGCAACTGGAGTTGAATTACTTTAATAGATGTTTAAAAGAGAAAATAGTACCTAAAGGTTTAAGGCATTATTCTTACCCTACGGGGTTAGAATAAGGCATTATTCTTACCCTACGGGGTTAGAATATGGTACAGATTTCTACAATGAGCTTATTTCCATTTATAACAACCATGGACTGGAAATAATTCGATGCATGATTAAACATTACCAGATTTCATTGGATAACTTAATGAGTGAAACTACATCTCTAGAGCAGGAAATTAAAAATGACATTGACTATAACAGATATGAATTTGAATATAATAGGTCCTTGACAAGTATTGCACAACAAATGAACAAACTAAAAATGAATAAATTAAAGAAGTTAAATAGAGATTTGAAAGCATACCAGGAAGGGTCAGCTTTTCCAAAGCCCCCAACCTCCCAGAACAGTGTGCGTATTTCAAAGAACAACACTGAACAAAATTTTAAGAAAAACAAGGAAAGAACAACATGGAATAAAAATGTTAATAATGGTCAAGGTCAAAGTAACTACAACGTCGATATAATAGATGATAGTTTTGATGGTGACAACTTTGACCTAGAAAACCCTCCCCCCCAAAGAGACATTTACCAGGACTCTGGGATGGATGTTGAATGGCAAGACCAGGACCAATCACAACAACAGCAATTTCATCAAAGAAACTACAGAGGGGGGAAGGGGAGAACTTGGAAAACGAACAAACAACCACAGTTCAAGAGAACATACAATACCCGCAGCAACAACAAATTTCAGGCCTAAAATTGTATGAAATTTTAACTAATGAAGAAGGTGACTTCAAAATCTACAACTATACCGAATGTGTTATAGATCAAACTCTAGTGGAATTATTTTCCAAAGGGTTAACATTTGTACCCTCAAAGAGATGTGATATAGCAGAATTATTGATAGATTTTAAATTATTCATTCGTAAACTTAATTTAAACATATTGTTAGGTAATACAAGTATAAATGAGAATGAACTAAGGATAACAAGTACATATAATCCACCACAGAATGCTGTTTTATTCATGTATGAACAATTATGTGAAAATGAATTCAGACACATAATAGGAAACAAAAAAGGAAAATATAAATCTAATATATCAAAGGATGAAACAGAACTGTTAAAACAACTTAGAAGTCTTCCACTTAGACTAATGAAGCCAGACAAAGGTGGAGGCCTGGTAGTGATGTATAATACAGATTACTCAAACATTATGACAAGAGTTTTAGAAAAGGACACATATGAGGGCTCCAACAAAAACCAATTGAATAAAGCATTCACTAGTATAAAAACCTTCATTAATGATATGTTTTTGGATGGATTAATAGATAACAGTCAAAAACAATATTTGACTATGCTAACACCTAGAATACCAAAACTTTTTGGTATTCCTAAACTCCACAAGGACCTATTTAATCCACCATTTAGGGCGCTAGTGGATGCTAGACAATCCATGACATATGCATGTGCCAAGCTAGTAGATTCTTTACTGAAAAACTATGTATGTAAAGAAAAACACATACTTAAGGACTCATGGTCATTTCTGGAAGAGATACAAAACATTTCATTTGATGCTCAATATAACTTTTTAACTGTGGATGTTATTGATCTTTATTCTTGTATACCCCATGATTTAGGTACAGAATGGGTTGTAGATTTTATTAGATCAAAAGGCACCACCACTAATGAATGTTTAGTGGTAGAACAACTTTTAGACATAATTCTGAAATATAATTTTGTGTCTTTTGAAAATAAATTGTACATACAAAAAATAGGGGTGGCCATGGGGTCACCAGTAGGCTCAAGTTTTGCAAACTTAGTCATGGCCTACTGGGAGACAAACCACATCTTCAATAGTCAATGGAATGGAATCATAGTTACATATAAAAGATTTTTAGACGACATTTTTATCATTTTAAATGGAGAACAAGAACAAGCAGATCAATTAGTTGATTTCTTTAATGCAACTTCCTCATTTTTAAAATTTACAAAAAACTACCAAGATAATACAATCAATTTCTTGGACGTAGAACTTAGCAAGGTTACAGAAGGCTATATAGCAAAAATTTATAGGAAGAGTACTTACTCGAATACCTTTCTTCATTATACAAGTGCCCATCCCAACCACCAGAAAAAATCAGTAGTCAAGGGTCAGCTTGTCAGGGCGGCTAGGATGGTCACTTTAGAAGAGGACTTTGAGAATGAATGCAACTCATTGTACAACAAATTTTACAGTAGAGGATATCCATCAGAATTTTTAGATGAAATATTTAAAGAAGTAATTAATAAAAGGAAAACTGGAATATATAAAGCTATTTTACATGGAACCTCTGGGAATGTAACACATACATTTAATGTAACATCAAGTGAGGGTACTGAATTGATCCTAATTGAATCTTACACATCCCACCAAGAAGCAAATGTAGACAAAATAGATAAAGTACAAAACTACACGATTGCATTCACCTTCACATATTGTCCAGAAGCCTCAGAAATATGCAAAGTACTGAGAAAATACTGGTATTGGTTAACTTCAGAAAAAGACCTTGCAAAAGTGATAAACCTTGGTCCTGTAGTTACATTTAGACGGGGCACAAACATGAAAAAATTATTAGAACAGAAATGTAACACTAAGAAAAAGAACAGGGGTACCCACAAATGTGGGGCATGCAGATATTGTTGCTATATTGATGAGTCAGAAACGTTTACTATAAGAAGAGACAAGTTCTTTGTCCATGGCTCATATGATTGTAATTCTAAAGCTATTGTCTATCTTGCTCGATGTACACAATGTGAATGTTTTTATATTGGAAAAACGGATAGACGTCTAAGGGATAGAATCTATGAGCATACATATGCTATCAGAAAGAACAAAGAGGAAAATGCCTTAGCCAGACATTGTAATTCCAATACAAGTCACAGCTTTAAATTTATGGTAATCAACCAAATTTTAAACAAAATAGACCAGTGTGACTACATAACTGACATTTTTTCAAAACTAGAATTGGAAAAACATGAATTAGCATGGCAATTACTCCTAGCAGCATATAGAGAACCTAGACTTAATGAATTTTGTTCTATTGCATGTGTATTAAAAATGAAAAATCTGCTGAGATGAATAGAAGTTTTTAAATTATTCACAATGAGACATGGACCCTAAAGACCTTTAGAAAAATCTTAGGTAGATATAAAAAATAATAAAAATATTTTTAAATGAACTTTAAGTAATTTAATATATTTATATTTATTTTTGATAGATCAACAGTTAAATTTAGACATTTAGAATTTATTTGTAGAAATCAACATATATTTATTAATTATGCACCTAATTGTATTGTTATTTGCATAAATAAAGTTAATAATACACTTATTTTATAAATACTAATACATGGTTGAATATTTTGTAACACTAGATTTTATGTATATACAATTTATATATATAGATTTAGTTTATTACTTATTATTATTTTTTATATATGGATGTTTTTAGTACATTTTATAGATTTTATAATTAATAATTAAAAATAATGTTTCACTATTTGTTTTATCAATACACATTAAATTATTAATCATGCATCTGTGCTCATTTTTCCAGTAAATTCCATGTTAAAAATACTATCACTAAAAACTGCTTATAAACCTTGCAACTATTTGTACATATAACTTCATATATATAGAATATATTTCATAGACATCAAAGTTAACTATTTATTTATTTATTTATATGCCATAATGTTATAACTTGTCCACTATGAACTGCTACCTAATAATTTAACAACTTATTAATATAGGGAATATATTTGTACATATAATTACATATATATAGAATATATTTCATAGACATCAAAGGTAACTATTTATTTATTTATTCATAATGTTCTAATTTGTCCACTATGAACTGCTACCTAATAATTTAATAATTTATTAATATAGGGCATATTTATTCTCCCTAACCTCATAAGTTACGTATTATTTTAGATATATTTAAAACATTTACAACATGATTAAGGGATTAAGATGTTTTTAAAATTTAAATAATAAATGTTTTATTTTTATTTTTAACACTGTTTATTAAAATTTCATGAAATATTAATAAAACTTAGAGTATAATACTTTTATTATTATTTAGGGTAGGGTGTTGGATAACATTTAAACCCAATAATGTCGAACACTGAATTATATTCATATAAATTAGTATAGGAACATTGTAATGTTAAGTGCACCTTATTAGGTTAAATCACATGATTTAACAAATGTATTTAAATCCTAACTGACGAACTAGTCAGCGTTTTGTCTGAAGAAGTTCAGATACACATCTGAGCAACAAATGGTCTGCGTTTAACATCATTGTGTTAGCTTGTTCCTGTGCCTTTGGATTGAGAAAGCCAACCTCTTTGGGTTACATTTTCCTTTATTTATTGTTTCTTAAACCGGACTGGGTTCGTGGAGAATTTTGCAGTTCTTGTGCTTTTACTTGAGCGGACTTGGTTTGTCAGTCTGCCTACAGTTCCAGCTTTGGGCGGACAGTTCGCTGGACTTCACTCAGTGACTGGTAACTGACTTTTTGTTACGGGGAACCTTCCCCAGTGCTTGGACTACATTTAATACATTTGCAGTCTGCCTACAGTTACAGCGTTGGGCGGACAGTTTGCTGGACTGGACTAAGGTACCGTTAACTGCATTCTGCCACGGGAATTTTTTCCCCACCGCTTGGTTTACATATTTTTTGCACTTACTATCTTCGCCAGCTCTTGTGTGTTTACGCTAAAAGGATCGGACTAGCAACCATACTGCTAACAGAGCCGGCATCCTGAACAGGAACTTATTGGAGTGCACATACGCTCAAACGGATTTATTTTCATCACTTCTCTAACTGAAACCCAGGTCTGGCTTTTATTTATATTTTCATTTGAACTCTTTCTTTGCCTGTGAACAATTACAAGACATTTTTTTAACATGGATAGTACGAGGACTGCATACTATTGGGGTCTCTGTTATTACTGGTTACTCTACCTACTGGAATAAATTTACTTTGTGTGTTGGCACAAAGGATTTTCACCTTTTACAGTGTCACAGTCAATTTTTGTTTTTTTACTAGTTTCATAAGTGTGCATTTCTCCAAGTAGTTGATGTTGTTTTTTTGGTTTGGATATAGATATATAGAGTGTGTATGTAATGCCCCAGAGGAATATACCTGGTGGCTAGAGGAGGTACTCAGGCTCAAATGTTGCACCTTGGGTACAGATAACAACAGCCTAAATTCCTACCCACCACAATTTCTGAAAACTTTCTAGAGTTATGCCTCATATTTTTGTTCTGTTCCTCATAAAATCTGTGTTTTTCTGGATTTCAGTGAAGGATTGAATTCACTAAATAATGACAGGCACTTGAATTTCAGGCCTCATATTCTTCAGAAAATAAATGGTAACACCAAACCTTTTATTTGAGCAATCTTCTAAGTTTATAAGGTCAGTATTTGAAATTTGTCCCTATCATTGGGGCTGTATTCCATCATTACTGGCTTTGTCCAGTTTTGTTTTTGTGCTAAGAGGTTGAGAGCTATGGTGAGAAGTGAGAACTGAATTCTGTATTCCTCCATTATTGGCTTTGTCCATGTCTGTTGTGCTAAGAGGTTGTGAGCTATGTTGAGAAGTGAGAACTGAATTCACTAAATGATAGCCATTTAAGTTTCAGTCTTTCTATTGTTTAGGAAACTGCTGATTTTTGCATAGTGGTATGTTGATCTGACTGTAGTGCACAGGGTCCTGGGTTCAAGACTTGGCAGTGAAATGCATGGTAGTAACACATTTTTTTCTAGAAACTTTCCAAAATTATACAAGCAATATTTAAAATGTGTCCCTGTTTTTTTGGCTTTTGTCCCTCCCCCTATAAATTTTGTTTTTTTCCAGATTTCTTGTGCAGCAAATTTGAGAGCTACAGTTGAGTGTCGAGTGTATTTTAAAAGGATCTGAGAGGTTCAGGGGAAGAGAAGTTTAGTGTTGCTTATGCTGAATCTGTTTGCATTGTTAATAGCATAACAGGTTAAATGCTTGTGTTTGATGCAGAAGGCTGTGGGTTCTACTCCCACAGCACGTAGATGCATTGCTGATACTGTACTGTGTTGTACTTTTAAATAGGGTGAGTAACAAGTCAGGGGTGTAACAAAAGATAGAACAGAAGTCAAAAATTGTCATGCACAAGGGCATTTGTCCTTCAGTGGAAAGAGCAAAAAATATCATTAACCCAAATTCATGTACAGAAAAATCATAATTATTATGTTCTGTGCTGCATTATAAAAACATATTTTTATACAAGTACAGTACATTTTCCAGCATTTTTCCACAGCAGACAGTGGAGAAGCAAGAGTGGCCAGTTAAGAGCACCTAGATTACAATGATAATTTTGATGCTTCAGGATTAATGTAGGAGAGTGTCTGTCAATATTTGGACTAAAAACTGGAAGTCGTTCGCCTAGTTTATTTTGTTATGCATTTATAGCTATTAAGTTGGTCTGATAACACAAATCAGAGTCAGTCAAGCAAATATATATATATATATATATATATATATATATATATATATATGTGTGTGTGTGTGTGTGTGTGTGTGTAAGTAGACTTTTATGATGGAAATGTCCTGAATTGGGCAGTTTTGTCATTATTGGTTCATGCATTTTGTTTCATTCCCTACTGGAAAAATGTTCAAATAATAAATTTAAAATGCGCTCTAAGTCTAACAAGTGTGCTGCATTATACAAGGAATATAATTTAATAAAGTCAGGAAGGTGTATCGCAGAACACATATGTTACTTGTTTTGTGTGCAAGGGGCCTATGATTTGAAAACAGCCCAAAGGTAATCTTTATCCATCACTGGCCAGATGCATTTTCTTTGGATGTGGTGTGGGTTTCAATGCTGTTTCAATGAATGTGAGTTTCAAGGGCAGAGAAGTTTTAATGCTAATTCTGTTTTCATTGTGAGACGGTATTGATTTGTTTAGCAGATGTCTATTAGTGCTTATAAAATCCAAATAATCATTGTAGAAGTAAAGCAGTATACACATTAGTATTTATGATAAAATGGAGTGAAATAGCCAGGTAATGGGGCATTGGAATAACTGCAGGGGACTCTGGTGCCATATTTTGATTGTCTGTATTTCAGTTTGCGTTTGAAAGTTGGTACCCCACAAGCCCATTGGAGTGGGTGAGATTACATAATTATGTGTGCAAATGTTACGCTAATCAGAGTACAGATTTGTACCTATTTTTCATGGGCCTTTTCTAGATTTTTTGATGTTTCCAAGTTGAGAGGTATGTTTAAGGCTCAGCCGTGTACTGTGACCTGGTATGAATCCCCCTCCCAACACACACAGTAACCTGCGGCTATACTTAAGGATGTGTTCAAAAGTCAACCCCTCCTTTTCACACCACTTCTACATCATAAATGGAATACTACCTGCACCGCTGCCTGCCATTTATTTCCTTTAATGATCACAGATGAAACAAATTGGCATCTAGGCCACATCTCACATACTCCATCCTGTGCACAATGGACAATATGGAGACTTACATTTGTGCAACAGATGGCAGAAAAACGGCCAATAATTAATGTATGTATTATTTCTGCACTATCCATTTTAGGTGCAAAGTATGGCATTTTTACTTTATCATGTATGCTAATCAGCGTATATATGCTCCACAGGGGATACAGCTTATGCTGGTGAATACTGAAGTCTCAGTTATTTTGCAACATAGATTTGCCCACATCTGGCCATATGCAAAGTGGTAGGTTATAACATTCATAATGTTGACAGTGTTACTCATAAACTTGTATTTCCATAAATAATATTGGCATGCCGATGTATTGTCATTACACAGATTTTTTTAACAGTATTACTGGTTACATTTGTGTGAGATTAAAACACTTTTGTGCATACTGCATTTGAATTCCTACAAGAAAAACACATCAGCTACTGCTGACAGTGTGACTTACTAGTTACACCACTGAGCAACTGGCATTAAATGATAGGGAAATGCCGGCTTCAAACATGTGTATGACTGGGATGCAACATATGTTACTTATACTACAGCATTATATGGATCAGAAATACTATGATTTATAACATAATGATGCGCATACACCATCATGCACATCGTGTATGCATATTTTTTTTGTATTGCCTGTTTATGATTGTGTTTTATCTACAAACATTACACATAGCTGAGTGGAACACATGTTGACAACATAACAATAGTTATTGCTTGTGAGAAATTTTGAAAACATGACTATTCCAATGATATGGAAAAGATAGCACATTATTCAGGCATGCCACTGCAGCTGTGAGACGGCATATGTAACATGATATACAATACAATGTACTGGATCTGCAGACTGTCATGATAATACTGGAAGTAAGAACAGATCTTTATAGTACAACCATGTATGGCTTGTACTATTCATTGGGTCTTCATTGTATTACTAAGTTGAGGCACAAAGGTTTTCATGTATACAGGTTTCTTCTTGTATTGTGTGGTGTGAGCATCTACTTTTTCCATATGTAATGCACCTCAAAATTCTCCATTGTGTAAATTTTGTGTAAAACATGGCCATAAAACTTGACCATGTGTGCTGATCTGTATATATTTGCTCCACAGTGAGTCCAGCTCGTGCTGGTTACTGGTGTTATCTCAGTTACAATTCAACTGATATTTTCCAACTTCTTGGTATGTGCTCAGGGATAGTATGTAACAAGCATAACATTAACTTTCTTGCACACAGTTATGTATTCCCATGAATGATATTGGTGCTCCTCTGAAGTACATTTTGTTATAGCATTACAGGCTGCATTGCTGTGACATAAAATAGCTTTGTAATTGATTATGTATTATAGCTTGGAATCAAACCCTTGGCAAAATAGTATATCACTTATTGGACTGGTTCTATTAACAAGTAACGCCACAGAAAAGCTGACATTACAAGTATGTAAGGTGAGGACTACAAACGAGTAAATGACTGGGAATTTATGTTCATTACATAGCCTACAGCTTTATGTGCATCAACAAATATAAAACATATATTGTAATAATGTGCATATGGCATCATGTCTATTATATATTCATATTTTTTCTTCTCAAGTCAGCGATGTGATTCTGTTTATAATGTACATCTTCAGAATGACATAATTATAGTCAAATGAAGAACATTCATTGTATTACAGCCCTGTAAATGTGTCCCTCTACTGCATTAATAATTTGGAGCACAAATACTTTTGCATGGAATACTTTTCCTTGGGTTTCTATCTTGAATGTTAAATGACATGTATTGACACCATGCTAAGGTGTGCATCTGATGACAAACTATTAGCACATGCATAGGGCTTTTCTCAGTTGCTGCCATAAGACAAGAACTGCCATTTCTCTACAGTCTTCAGTGACCAGTAATGCTGATCTATTCCAACTGACATTCAAAGAATGACCACAAAAATGGCATTTGTAGTTCAGAATACCCTTACTGGGAATTCATGTGATATGTCTGTATTTTAACTAACATCATATTTATTTAAGGAGAAGCCAAATATAGAAGACAGTGCCATATATATACTGTACATGAGGGGACATGAACAAAAGCACATTCAAAGCATATTTAGAAATTATGCTTAGCCAGATATGCCACTGAAGTTGTATGAGTTCATGTTTTCACCACTTTTGTTTTTTTTTTTTTTTGTTTTTCATGGTCAATTATGTGTTTACCTGACACTTATGTTTTCTCCTTGCAAATGTAGTTTTTATTCCACATCATGCAGACAGATGTGTGTTATTATTAGTCAGGTGATAACTCTGAGGAATATATAGGTTATATTATCATAGTTACTATTTACAGTAATGAATTATAAATTCAACATTACATGAGTGAATGTGACACTAGAAGTTGTAACATGTTGGTAAATCCCTCAGCTGATAAGTGAGCACAGCACTTGTCTTTATTGACACAATGCATGTCATTGTATTCCAAACTGCACATAAAGAAATGCTCACACAATAATCATTGTTTATAGACCAAATATGTACAAGTAATGGATTCCATAATGCAAGTTAGACTTTAACCTCGGAAAGCCACAATCAACACCAGCAAGGCACTTATATCATGGCTGCCTTGAATCAGATCTGTGAACTGATGGCTGGGTGTGTAAGAATAGCACAGTATGCTTGTACAAAGTAATACTGCACTAATACAATACATACCAATAAAATGTTAACAATGAAACATGCAAAGTATTACTGATTGTTAAATACTAATCATTTTTTCCTCTAAGGCATTTGCTTACCAGTTAGTACATCATAATATAAAAATGAAAAGTTCACATGGATGGTGCGGCATCATACAATAGAGTTACACTTTACCTTTTATGGATTCAAGCCCTGCACACATTACATAGTAATTGAGTACAGGCATTATTAACACCTTGAGTCAGCAAGGAATTTACAGAGAAAATGTTTTTTTCTGACTTTAATGATGTCCAATATGCTAAGTGATGCAAATCAATGACATTTTTGTTTGCATGACTGATTGCTAAGTCTTTGTATATGTATAATATTTTTTTGAGTTTTTACAATAGGGCAGGAACTAACATCCCTAAGGGGCACTGATGGCTGGCAATGATGAACAATGGCAAACACTGATCAGTGTATGAAGATGTCATGGATATAATAAATTGTAGAGAATGGTAAATTTTGGGAGTATATGCGATTAAAACAAGTGCACATTATCATACTTGGAGGAAAAGAAAACGTTCTTAAGAGTTGAGCACTTGTGTTCACACTTTTGCCCCAGAGCTTGAGATGACTCTTTCAGACATATTATGTTTTTTTCTATACAACTGCACATTTGTATTATATTAATATTTGTTTGCTTTGTGTTGCCTAGCCCGATCATTTGAGTATAATATACTAAAATTCTCATAAATGTCTTGGCTATAGAATTGACCCCTATCAATTTTTTTACTGGACTATCTGGAAATCAAACTGATTGTCTGGTAGTTTGGAAAACTCTGTACCAACACTGGCATTTTGTTTCAAAAAACAAACAAAAAAAAACAGACTGTCTTAGGATGTTAAATTGGCAGAGGTACTATGATTTTCTTTACAAAACAACATCGCAAACCAGGAAAAAAGGATATTCCTCTATGTCCTGATGTGACTATGCCATGATGAAATGGGAGTGGGCAGGGAAGGGATGAAGATAGGTGGAGTTAGGGGAGGTACAAGGGGTGTGGCCTTGATCCAGTTGCAGTCACAAAGAAATGCGGTAACCCTAACTGGATGTGGTCATGGCAATACACCCAAATGTGCACAGTCTTTTTAGTAAATTATCAGGGCAACAGTTTAGAAGATAATTTTCTGGAAAAGGATACCTATGAACATGTGTCATTGCAATGCTGGAAAAGTGAACATTTGTGCAAAATTGTTGGCAGTGCAACTCTAGGTTATATTCCATTCCATATTGTTGCTATACTAATGAGGTTGTGTGAATAATAGGGAGACATTTCTACATCTGTTTTTTTTTGTTTGCTTGTGTTTTGTTGTTGGGGGGTACCCATTAGGACTTCATACAGCTGGTTAGAATTGTATAGGTTACAGCTATGTTAAGTGTTAAGATGAGAAATGTACATTGATGTTTAGGCTGTTGGTTGTATATTTTAGGGTGTTAAGTATGATTGTCTTAGAGGTGAGTATACTATTTACTGAGTGTGTTTTATTTGGTAACTGTGTGTACTACCAGTGTAGTTGCCTGAGTTGTGATAAATGATTTTTATTCCATTATAGCAGGAGTATAGCTGCTACGACTGCTAAGGGTGCATCCATATGGAAGACTCATTTTTCAAAGGCTGAATTTGAAGTGATACTACAGGCTTTCTATCTCCATGGTAAATGACTCCTTGATAAACATACCTCTAATAAGCCTTTCTATGTCAGGTGGATGAAGAAGCAAATGCTATTGGTGGACAGGGCTATATATACAGAATGGTCTGACATAGGGACATGGATATGACTCACAGGACCAAGATAAGAGCAATGGCAGTGCCATGGGTGTGGAGGTCTACTAATGATGGACAGGCTATTGAACCACCATCAACTGAGACAGAATTCCTGTCATCACCCAGGAGTGCAAACAGCTCCACAGAGTTTCACAATGTGGATCTGGACTGGCCCCAGATGATTAACATTAGTGAAATGCAGGTATGCCATTCGCTTTTTTTAAGTCCACCATTGAAATTGATAGTCAAATAAATCATTATAATACCACATGATATCACAGGTAAGCCATTCACTTTTTTTTTTTTTATGTCCACCATTGAACTCGATAGTCAAATAAATCATTATAATACCACTCTCACGCCTATTGCATCTAAGTACTTAGGACATCTAGGTGCAATGACTTCCTGAACATGGTATGGACATGCTTACATGTGCTTGACATGTGATTGCATGTGTGTGCGTGTGTGTGTGTGTGTGTGTGTGTGTGTGTGTGTGTGTGTGTGTGTGTGTGTGTGTGTGTGTGTGTGTGTGTGTGTGTGTGTGAGAGAGACTCCTTTAGCAGGATGAATTGACTGGATCATGCAATGTCTGTTTTGGTAGTCTTTTGGGAGGCTGGCAACTTCCAGGAGGCCAGTCTGCTTGTAAATCATCACATTTTAACCCACATGGTTGTAGACATGCCAAATCTTGCTCCTGTAGTGGTAGCACTTCCACTGCTACATCCATTGCAGCTGTGATGACTCCCAGGTGAGGTTGCCTGCATGGTCATAGCCTTGGACATGGTTGAGATAATAGCTTGTCCAACAGATATTGTTTACATTCATACATTCAGATAGCACACTGGCTACTAGCCATGGTAGTGAAACTAGCAGTGCAACTCTTGCTACATGTAGTTCTTGTATGCAGGGTCATCCAAGAAAAACTTGATTTGCTTCTATGAATGGCTTAGAATTGTCCAGTATGCCAGGGTGTAGTGCTGGCACACATGCTGTGGCTGTGTCCCTGCAGACACTCACAGACTGCCCATGGCACCTCACATTCATACTTTACATTGGACTTCCTCACAATAGAAGCACAGAAAGTATACAGACATACTGGCCTTAAAAGTGTACACTTGCTATTGCCTCAGCTCTAACATCTCACAAACTTCCCCTGTGATAGAAATGGATTTCTGTAACCCCCACCATGTGCAGATGACGATAATTGTGCCTAGCCCTTTTCACAATCTGTGACTCAAGTTGCCTATATCCGATGCAGAGAGTGGCCAGGCAATGCATGGGAAGCCCAAGTCAGGTTTTTCTGCATATGCATCATTATTTTTAATGTGTCTTTATTCTGCTTAGGTTATGTAGTAGTAGTTGTGTAGGATAGTTTGCTCACCCATCTGTGCCAGTGATGCTGAGAGTGTCCTGTCCTCTGGAAGGGTGTATAACTTGGGGTCTTTATGTCCGATAAACAGAATGGGCAGGCAATGCACAGGTAAGAATGGTCTGTTTTGTTTGTATGCATCACTGTTACTGTTTGCATTTGCTGAGCTTGCATATAAGTTTATGTGGTGTGATATTCCTATGTACACATTATCAACTGTATTGTCTGCTTTATCTCTTTAGGTATTATACCATTCATTCCATAAAACTTGATCATGCACCTGTGGTGCTGCTGTTTAGAGCTACCTGGACATGAGCTGCCTATGTCTGATGCTTAGAGTAAGCAGGCAATGCATGGAAAACACAGTCTGGTTTATTTCAATGCATCGATTTTATTGGCTGTATCTACTGAGCTCTTATGTAAGTTATATGTTCAGTTTATGTGTAATTCTTTGCCTGTTAATTACTGCCATAGCATATTGTGCCTGCCTCCATCTGACATGGCCATTCCTTGCTGCACGTTCCTCCTCTGCCTCCTCATCTATCACAACTACGGTTGGTTGTGGAACTTGGACTTGCAGCTCTCTGCTATCACATCGCAACTGATTTCTAAGTATAATATTATGCACAATGGCACACACAGACAGTATTTTAGTAATGGTTACAGTATCATACTGCAGGACACTTCCAGATATATCCTGCCTTGGAACTTGGACTTGAGCAGGCCAAACACATGCTCTATGATGTTCCTAGCTTGTGTGTGGACATGGTTGTGCTCAGTGGGGTTATGTAGATTTCTCATTATTATCTTGAATCAAGTATCTACAGCATACCCAGCATCTCCCACTAGATGTATCTGAAAAAAAATTACCACTAGCAAACCATCGATAGACATCACAAGTGTGCCATATGTGGGAGTCATAGAAACTGACTGGATGGCCTACACAAATATTGTAGATGATGCTGTGTGTATTACAAACCATCTGACAGTGGATGGAGTGATATCCTTTGTGGTTCTTATACCTCCATCTCAGTTCACAAAGCGGGGCCTTTATTTCAATGAGCATGCAGTCTATGGCACCCAGTGCATATGAGAAATGGGCTATAGCATAAAAGTCTCACATAGTGCTAGTTCTTAACACTTGGGTACATGGAAATCATATTCGTTCCCCAACATGTTGCATCATTGCATTCAGGAACTGGTAGAGTATTTTGGAAGCAGAAGCCTCTGAAACCCCTATAGATCACTGAAAGATCCCTGCAGCTAAAATATGTAAAGCTAAATACACTTTAGTATCCCTTCAATGGGCTTTCCATGATCCACATTGAATTGCAGATGGGGGTAACACAAGTCCAGTATATGCTGTATGGTGCTCTTTTCCACCCTGCTGTTGTCTTTGATGTCTATTTCATGGAAGCCTTGACAGATTAAATTTGGTCTGAGACCCTACACCTTCATGAGTGGTGTCTGACATCATCATCATCATCATCAGCAGCAGCAGCTTCTATAAAAGTCTTTTACAAATACAGGTTTATGATGTCTGCTGTAACCCTAATGTAAGTGCTGTTGTCACTGAATGCGAGCATATAGCCAAATTCCCTGCTAAGTCAGGTACAATGTGTTTGTGCATGTTTTATGCATTAATCAGCAATGTTTTTCTACTTCATTAACATATAGCACAGCTCATTGTACAATCATTAGCATACAGTTGTGCTAATATTCATTTTCAAGTCAGTAGCATCATGTTATACTTCTTCCTGAATCGCGCATAGCCTGCTCATTGCTGCACATTGTTCAAATGGTCTGAGCACAATAAACAGGCATTCGTGAATTTTGGCCAACATCTATACTCTGGGTGCCACAATGGTTCTAGTATATGCCAATATGTGGTGTTGACAGAACTTGAATACAATGCTTTGTATTCACAAGAGGTTTTTTTTTTTTGAGAATGTGATTTGTTTTTGCAAATTTATACACATTTTCTATGATAAAAGGAAGCAACAAAATATATTTTTCTAGATTTTTAGAAAACATGGGGTCATGCACTTTTATTAATTAATTCATTTTTTTTTAAATTTCTTTTGACCAGGAAAGACTGACTGTGTTAAATCCCATTTTTAGTGGAGGCCTGAGGAGACAAGCTCCACATAAAGTTAAGAGAAATTAATACACAAAATTATACTTCTTTTTACAATGAAAATACAATGCATAATTCACACTCTTGATATTCCCAACTGACAAATGTAGGCATAATTTGTACAGATTACTGAATTTCAGAAAAATACATTATAGCTAAGTGAAGTACAAGGTTAATAAATTGGTGGAGTTTCGAGCCTGGTATAGGAGTAATCAGTGATATATATAAATATTTTGGCAGCTATAAGTTAGAGTGTTAAAACTGAGTAAGGATGTTGTGAGGTGGTATGAAGTAAAATTATAGGTTCATAGGTTCATACTAGGCTAGAAGAGTAGCGAGAGCAGAGAGAGAGAGAGAGAGAGTGATAATAAGAGACAATTGATGGTCAAGTGGAGAATTAGGTTTAGTAATAGAGGATATGGCTAAGCTTGCATAAAGTAATATTAGTCAAGAAGAGTAGAAATGGGGTGTGTGTGGCCAAGATGGGCTCAGAATAGCAGCAATTCCCTTCAGCTCTGTCAGTTTAGATTTTGTATGACAGGATTTTTTCAGTAAATCTTATCGGAGGAAGTTATAGTCTTCAGTAATAAATTCCTCTCATCTAGTTTTATAACTACATATAAAAATTCTGAAGAAATTTTGATTTTTTTTCCTGTCAATAATACCTTGGACACTTTATCTATCTTCACTGACAACAGAATGTCTACATCAAAAGCCCTTCATCAAGAATCTTCTCTAAAAAAGGACCTACATTCTATACTCACTACTGCACAAGAACTATCTGCCAAACTAGATAAAATGGATTTAAAGATTGACATCTTTAAAAAAGACTACACTAAACAAATGGAAAAGATACACGAAGATCTGCAGTTTCAAAAATCTCAAATTTCAGGTATTGAATTAGCACTAAATGACTTTGACAGTAGAGTACATAAAGATGAGAATAATATAGACTTTCTAATAAAGCAAAATACATACTTACAATCCAAAGTGGATGATTTAGAAAACTCTCGAAGGAATAACATTAGAATATTTGGCTTACCAGAAAACATAGAAGGAAACAATCTGTCAAAATTCCTGACAACCTGGATCCAAGATGTACTAGACTTACCAGAAGCCTTGTCATATGGTATTGAAAGGGTGCACAGATCTTTTGCTTCATCTAAAACAAGTAAGAATAACTCTTCTAAATCTGTAATTGTAAAATTCTTATCTTCATATGACAAAGAACTAGTGCTAAAAACAGCCTGGGCAAAAGCTCCCATTAAATTAAATGACAATACCATTTGTTTTGATAATGATTATTCTTCAACAGTAATAGCAAAAAGAAAACTTTTCCTACTCAATCAAAGAACTCAAAAAGGCACAAATAAAAACTCATCTATTATTCCCAGCCAGATTAAAATTTTTTCTACAGGATGGTATCAAAACTTTTGATGATTTAGACACAACCCTTAATTTTGTTAACTCTAACAAAATAATTGAAAAGCTAGACGATATGGAATGGGCAAGTGCAAATCTTAAAAGGCTAGCTGAAAATGACAACTGGAAGTCGGTAAAAAAAAAAAGAAGCTAAAGAAATAAAGAAATGCACCATTAATATGAGACTTTAAATCTAAACATAAAGACTTTAAAGTAAATCCACAGTTGCAGCTACATGTAAGTGTAGCATTCTGTTCCCCCCCTTTTTTTTTTTTTAATATTCAATATGTATGTGTGTTCCTCTGCTACATCTTGATAACATAAATATGGCAAGTTTGGCTATGTACTTTGAATGTGTTTAAAACATTTTAATAAGAATACAATTGAAAATGTTCTTCTGGTTTAAATGAAAGACAAGGGGAAATGAAAAGCTGTTTGTATGATCTTATGAGAAATAGAGGGATCTGATTGTGGACGTTAGTGTAATACGAACAGTGTTAACCTCTCAGGGCAAGGATGTATGTAAAAAGTAAACAGAATCTAATGCATTACTAATATCTATGCAAGATTAATGGGACAGTTCTGTTTAATAATTATTACTTTAGCGATTGCACATACAAACGCGAAAGTCATTAGAATGATGCATCTACATTCTAACATATTATTGTTAGCCCCTGAGAGTCTTGTGCACTTTTCAGCTTTTTTTCACATACCAGTTTCGTCAGTTGTTCCACGTGGACCCAAGAGACTAAAAAAAAGAAGACTTCAAGCATTACTGTTCCCGCTTTTACTCAGGACAGCTTTGAAATCCAGCTCGAGAGGCTCCATTCATTATAGAAAGAAGAGACACCCTGATGACATCATTCTTGACTGTGCGACACAATTTTTGTGAACTTTAACCTTATGGGAAAGTCGCACTGACTTTTTAGAATGTTGAACCACGATTTTCACGGCAAATAGGTTTATAAACACAAATAAACAGTTTAAACACTCCCATACATATAAACACATACATAAAACATATAAATGCACAATAATCTCCACTTTGTAGCCCCCTACCTGCATTTGTACCTAAAGTTAATATAAAAATTACATTACATCAGATCATTTTATATGCAGTACTAAAGCATATTAAATAACATAAATGCATACTATGAAACACTAAATGATTGTAAATGTACTTCATATAAACTTCACTTATACAAAATTACTAAATGTTATATAAGAAAGGAAATGCCAGCATATACATATGACAACCCTATCTGAAATACTATAATTGTTAAACAGTTTATGCATTGTTTTAATTATGTTTCCTGTCTGATGTAATTGCTTCACAATAATTAAACTCCAAGCACAGATATAGTAATTTGATATATTATTTTAAATGTAATAGTAATTTAATGAATAGTTTAAAGGGGAGAGGGAAATAGGGGGAAGAAAACAGTGAAGGATATATATATTTTTTTTCTTTCTCTTTTTTACAGACAATAACACTATTTGACAGTAGCTGAGATATTGTTGATATTTGTTAGGAGGACAATTTGAGTGGTATATGCTACTCAAATTAGGAGTCTACAACTCCTGGAAGGGTACTGGTAGATTTGTTATATTGATGTTCTGTTACAATGATATGTTATTTTTTTATGACGTTCACAATAGCAACATATGTTGGGAGTCTTCAATTTGTCTATGATTTGATAAGTATGTTTTCTAGCATTAGTGCTTACCAGAATGGATTACACATATTTTACCTTGTATATAATATAAATGTTTCTTTTAAAGGGTATTTCAATAAATATTAATGGTCTAAATAATCCTTGCAAGAGAGGAAGCTTGCTCAAATATCTTAAAATGCATAAATCACATCTTGTTTTTTTACAAGAAACACATTTAATATTCACATATACTGATAAGTTAAATACCAGATATTATTCAATTTTAACAAGCTCAGAACATACTGAAAAGAAAGGAGGAGTAGCTATTTTATGGAATAAAATACTTCCCATGCCTAAAATACTAGAAGTATACAAAGATAACAAAGGTATGTTTTGTTCAGTCACAATAGAACTAAACAAAAAATATATACTTTAATAAATATATATTGGATTCCAGGTATTAGTTCAAACACTGTTAAAATGCATTTAAATAAAGTAGTTAGTCTCGCTAAAGGTAATTTAATAATAGCAGGTGGTTTTAATTGTATATTAAATGATGAAGATACTAACTCCTCAGTAAAAAGAAACATTTCAACTTCAGCTAAATTACTATTGAACTTTATGCAATCATTTATATTAAAATATATAAATAGCTTTGCAGATTTAGACTCACTTCCGTACACTCATTACTCCCACAGACATAAAACAAACTCCAGAATAGACAGAATTCTAATATCAAAAGAATTAACAGATTATTTAATTAAAGTAAAGGTTATTCCATGTCCCTTATTCGATCACAACTCAATAACTTTTGAATTGCTAATCAAAACAAATCACACTGTTATAATTAAAAGAATACCAGCATACATAACTAATTTGAAAGAATTTAAAGAATTTTTACTTTTAGAAATGCAAGACTTTACCACATTAAATAATACTAATAATATATCAGAAGTTTATATTTGAGATGCCTTAAAAGCCTTCCTATATGGGAGAATTCTCTTGTGGTATAATAATAAAAGAAAATCCTGGGACAAAGAATTATTAGATCTACAATGCAAATTAGATAAGCTAAAACTTAACTTAGATAGTAATACTGATAGAAAAAACAAAGAGAGAGAAATAAGTAAACTAAATACAAAATACCTTGAGATCTTAAACCATAAAACAAAAATCAGAACAGAGAAATTTAAATTTATAACCTTCTCAACAAACCCTAGATCTTTAAATATCTTAGCAAATAAAACAAAAAGACTTAAAAAACTCAACCATATTAAGGAGATCTATTCCCCAAAAAAGAAGAAACTTGTATCTAATATACACAATATGTTACTGGAATTCTAAGAATTCTTTCATAAGATAAATCAGAATTCCCAGATAACAGATTCAAAAGATTTGAGTAAGACATTTATAACAAAGTATACTAAATATAGATTATCAAGAGATCAAACTAATAATATAGATAAACCTATTTATTTACAAGATATACAAAACCAGATAACAAAACTTAAATTACACAAAACCCCCAGGAATTATTACATTATCCAAGAAATATATAACTTATTACCTAAATCTGCTTTAAATATTCTGGATAAAGTATTTAATATTTCCCAAAGCAACACCTTCACACCCCCTTCTTGGAAATATACCTTTATCTCACCAATAATCAAATCAAACAGAGATCCTACTAAATGTTCTTCATATAGATCAATCTCGTTATTAAATACAGATTACAAAATGTTTATGTCCATATATGCTGAGAGATTAAAAAAAAATTTTGCCATCATTAGTAAATGATGATCAAACAGGTTTTATTGTAAATAGAACTACTTATGACAATATAAGAAGAACAATTCCTTTGATAGATTCAGCAAATACCTCTAATAAAACCTTAACTTTAATAGGTTTAGATATAAATTGTGCCTTTGATTCAGTTAATTGGGACTATTTATTTATTTTGCTAGACTAATTGAATTTCTCGGATAAGTTTATAAATCTTATAACAAACTTATATAAAGGAAGTCACGCATATATCAAAATTGGCACTATCATATTAGAAAACATTCCTATTACAAGAGGGACTAAACAGGGATGTCATTTACTCCCCCCTTTTATTTACATTGATTATGGAACCATGGGCCAATTTAGTAAGAGATGATGAAAGCATAGAAGGTTATAAGTTAAATCCAGATACTTCATTTAAAATTCAATTATTTGCTGATGATATTCTGGTAACAGTAGGAGAAAACTACAGATCTATTCCTGCCATATTTAAAAATATTAATACATTTCAAAAAATATCAGGTTTAAATTTTAATAACAATAAAACTCAGATCATCCCAATTAATCTAAAACAAAACACAATTCAACAAAAGTATAAAAAACTTATACCTCAAAATAATCAGTTAATATATTTAGGAATAGTGATTACCAATAACATAAAAGATATCATTCAATTAAACTTTAATAATTGCTTAAGTAAAATTGAAGATTCTATAAAAAATGGAATAATTTACTCTTTTCCATGGATGAAAGGCTTTCTATTATAAAATGACTATTCTTCCTAAAATGCTTTATATTATTCAATCACTTTCATTAATTCCCCCTAAAACGATAATTAAAAAATGTAATTCGTTGTTATTGAAATTTCTATGGTAGCCTAATAAATCCAGAATAGCTTTGCAACATCATATAAATGACTGGACAAATGATGGTATAAGATTTCCTAACTTGGAATTATATACATTATCCTCGATTATTAACATAGTCTCATTTCTAATCAATAATACATATTCTTCTAAATGGAAACAATATTTAATCTCGTTAGCATGGGACTCTTCTAACAAACTAAACATTCAAAAAACACTAATGTTAAATAATCCTATTTTGTGGATATTAAAAGATATCTTTACAGTACAATCATATAAGTTAAATAAATTAAATTATTTGCTATTCATCCTAAAAACATTTAGGAACTTTATTTTCAAATTCACTAATTATAAAACATGGATTTTCCTTCTTTTCCCAATTGCTTTTACTCAAGCTATATTAACCACGATAGATAATACAAAAATGCTATTATTCAAAGAGAAACATCTTATTTATTGGTCTCAATTAATAGACAAAGATAGGATAAAGTCTCTTGAGGAACTAAAATTTGAATATGACATAGACTCTAACTCATGGCTATGTATATAGGAATGTAGGCAATATATTATAAATAATTTGGAATCAATTCCCTTACATATTATAAATAATTTGGAATCAATTCCCTTACATTTAGCATATCCATTACCTAAAATAATTTTATTTTTGACTACACTTATTCAAAATATAAACACTGACAAGAACAAATTAGTACACATAAACAAAATACTTAGAAATGATACAAACTTTCACACTGATAAATATTGGGAATATTTCAATATAATTAATAACTATGCTCCTAAAGATCAAGACAAATAAAATATATTAGAATCAGCCTACTACACTACATCTTCCCTAAAGTGGAAGTTATACACCTGAAAATATATGCATAGATCCTTTATAACACCACACATTCTAAAAAATTCAATAAGAACATCAATGATTGGGAAGATATAAATAGTTTTCTTCAAGGTTTATTTACAGATTATTTCTTTATTTCTAAATCTTTAATTATATTTAACACTCCAATACATCAAAGTGTTAAAAGACCTAAATATACATTAATATGGACTATTTTAGCAGTAGCAAGAAAAATAATAACAATTAACTGGAAATCAGAAACTTCCCCTACATTTCAAGAATTCAAAAACCTTCTTACTGAAGTTTGCAGTCTGGAACTTTTGACCATTAAGTCAAGAACTAATAGAAACATGTCTAGAATTAATATGTGGAAAAATTTATTAGACTTGCTAGAAAATTATTGATTGTATATGAACTAACCAATAATTTAGTTTGATATTTATGTGAACGTCATTTGTAAATAGTTATGTTGTTTGTTAGATATAGAATGATTGTGTTTTTTTTTTCTTTTTTTCTTTTTTGAATATTGTTAAAAAGGAACACTTTATGTAATTTATTTCTTTATTCAAATTTTAATAAAAATATTTTTTGAAAAAAAAAGAAGAGTAGAAATACCAGTGGGATGAAAGAGGGTGTACTGTGACACATATTGTGTGTAGTTAGTGGGGGTTTAGTTTGTAGTAGTGAGGTTTTGTTTAAGGAGGGCTTGGGGTTATGAGTTAAGAAAGTTTGTGGTGTTGAGCAGTGAGTTGAGGTGATAAAACAGGGTAGAGAGAAAGGGATAGTGGTGAGGAGCTAAGGATGTCCTTGGAAGAGACGTAGGAGATAAAGGGAAAGTGATGGTATTGAGATAGAAGATTATTTAGAATTTCAAAAGTTGTTATTGATTAAGAGTTGGTAAGCGGTTAGAACTTTACTTAATTTTTAACATCTGCTAGTACAGTGAGTGACAATAATATTTACTTAGCTACAGATGTTTATTGGGACAAGCATTTATAATGTTTTTGGTCCAGGATTCATAGGATAAAAAAATTTTACTAACATGTATTTGCACTTTAAAATACATATCTTTATTATTACATGATAAAGAAAATTGTTAAAGATCAACTAGTTAGCTTAGTGTTTTTAATATCCAGTTATAATCAGTTTTTCTGAGAATGTCACAAGTTGAGAAATATATTTTCAAGAGAGGATATCCTTTAGATTTAATCAAAGCATAATTAAGACACAGACAGAAAGGGAGATGTGAAATGAGATTCAGAGAACTTTCCCACATTGTTGTAAGAAAATCTGTGTGTTGAGCAGCTATATGCAGAGTGTGTGCAATTCAGAAAAACAGGCATCATGACATGAACCAGCCAAGCGAGATATGGCTGAGCAAGATATATACTAATAGCCTTATAATGATATGGTAGTGAGCAGCATAATTAAAACCAATCTCTCCTTGTATGCTGATGATGCAAATTGCAGAGTAATTTATAAATACATAAATGCGCAATAGGGCTACAACAACATAATATTTGAAGTGCCAAATGCAAATTTTTTCTCCACAACCCTGGATGACATTGAAGTGAATAGGCACAGGAGGAGACCAGAGTGTGTACAAGAGTGCACTGCTGGGGTGAGTATAACTGCTTCAGAATGTACAACTTTTAATGTTAACATTAGCACAGATTCATTTTCAAAAAGTGTACCTTTTATAAATCCCTGCCACTTCTGTGTGATAACTGCTATAGGTGAAAGATAGCAGTATGACTGTTGACTGTTATTAGTGTGTGCTATGCCATATGCCTCAGCAAGTGGGTCAGGATGTTAAAGCTGTGCTCTCACATTGTGAGGTGATCTGTGGGTTCAAATTCCTCCCAATGCCCAAATTTTTGTTATAATGTTTTATTGGCAGGATTAGGTGGTACAAATAAAGGGTCTAATTCACGTTGTCGTAAGCTAACAATATTGAGTCTGATATTGTCAGCATGACAATATCGAAAGTGAAGAACATCGTGCACATAAATGGAAATCTCCATAAGGGGAGAGTTCCATTTACCTCAATGTTGTGCATTCTCGGAGTTGGTATATTTAAGTAGGGGGGTGTGGGGGTGCAGGGGGGCTTGCCCCCCTGTCTACACCATTTAGTTTTTTTTTTAATTTTTTTTTTATGTTATTCAATGTTTTACTTAATCAATCAATAAAGTTTGATCTTTATTGATTTGATTAAGTAAACTTTCAATAACATGATATAGACTCACAAAGAAACTATCAGTTTGCAAGGCAAAAACAGAAATATAAAGAACATAGTCAGACACCCTTTATAAGGGAAGCCAGCAGCTCCAGTCCATAGGACATCAAAGGCAGATGGAAGGAGTATTTCCAGCAGCTTCTGAATGAAGAACACCCAACAGAAGCTGCACTGCCACAGAAACAGCTTACAGTGAGAGAAGAAGAGGAGCCAACTCTAGAAGAAGTAAGAATAGCACTAAGGAAGATGAAGTCAGGGAAAGTAGCAGGCTCAGATGAGGAGACATAGGGGAGAAATGGCTCCTGAGGGTACTCATAGCAGTGTGGAGAGAAACGTGCATCCCAGATGACCGGAGAATAAGCATACTCATGCCAGTGTACAAGAACAAAGGGGACATCCACAACTTAGGGCAGTACAGAGGAATCAAACTCCTTTCCCATTGAATGAAAGTTCTAGAGAGGGTGAACAGAAATGCAGTGTAAGAAGGGAGATGAGCAGTTCAGATTCAGATCAGGATGTAGCACAACTGACCCAATGTTTGCAGTGAGACAGATTGTTGAGAAGAAGCTAGAGATGAGGAAAGAGTCGAACTGGGCATTCCTAGACTTAGAAAAAGCATGTGACAAGGTCCCAAGAAAGTTGATCTGGGCATTACTGTGGTGATTCAAAGTCCCAGAAACATTGGTAGAGTTAGTGCAGACTATGTACGAGGACCCAATGACTCAAGTACGAACAGTGTTTGGCCTCACAGAGGAGTTCCCAGTGGAAGTGGGTGTACACCAGGGTTCAGCTCTGAATCCATTGCTGTTCATACTGGTGATGGACTACGTTAGCAAAAAGGTCAGTGGGGACAGATCAACAAGATTGCTGTATGCAGATGATGTAGCATTATAGGCAGAGGAATGGAATGCAAATCTGAAGGCACATGGAATGAAAGTGAGTACAGATAAGCCAGGCAGCAAGTGAAGTAAATCAGAAGAAGTTGAGACTAACTTTAGACCTATAACAATATTATCCCATCTCTGCAAAATACCTGAAAAATGCATTCAAAACATTTACTGAACTAATTCCTGTAGGAAGAGCTCCTGTCATCCACACAACATAGTTTCCATCCTTCCTGTAGAACTAGCACCGCTCTTCTAAACTATACAGATACTGTCAATAAAGCTAAATATAACAGCAAACTAGTCTCCTCATTATTTCTTTACTTGTCTAAAGCCTTAGACAGTTTTTCACAGCAAGCTTCTACTTAAATGCTCTCATTAGGTCACTGTCAGTCCACCCTTCTATATTTCAAAAGCTACCTTTTCAATAGGTATCAGTCAGTAAAATGGCACTCAACCCTCTCTCCATTAATTTCAGTCACCACCAGTGTACCACAAAGCACTATTCTTTCGTCAGTTCTTTAATGTTTATCACCAACTTCCTCCACACATCCGCACAACAGGCCTCCCTAATATCGTATGCAGATGACACTACGCTCATTGCACATCTGACAACATGGCATGCCTCTGAAAAATTACCCATGATGCTTTAATAGTGACAGAAACATGGCGCTGTAACTGGTAACTCATACTCAACCTTAAAAAAAAAAAAAATATATATATATATATATATATATATATATATATATATATATATATTCCCCAAGTCCTTGCATGAAAAAACAAAACTTCTCTTGATAATACAGTCACTGAAGTCACTTCCCATAGCAAATTATTAAGGATGATAGTGGATGATAATCTTAAATTTGACCTGAATTTACAAAAAGGCATGCAAAAAACAAATAAAAAACTAGGGATAGTTTATAGAGTCAAAACGTTCTCACTAACACAACTAAAATTCTACTTGCCACTACTTATCTACTCCCCACACTTTTTTATGATGCTCCCATATTTACTAACCTTCAGGTATTACAAAAATCAAACTTGAACAGTGCTATAACAAAGTTGCTAAATTTACAGCAAAACTCCATTTCAGAACCCATCACTGTATAACACTGAAAAACCTAAATTGGTTAGAACTACCCCATTGACCAAAATATATGCAGCTTTTCACCTCCTATAAAATTATCCAGAATCCATCTGCTTGACCGTGACTAAATAACATTCTACACAACTATGTTCCTAGTTGGTTATTATGATCCAATAACCAAAAACTCTTGTCTGTCCATAAATGTATTAAATCTGCTGGACATTGTCTGTGCTTGTACCATGTTGCTAAGGCCTGGAGCTCCTTACCTTTATCCATCACAGCAATACCCTCCCTCCCATCCTTCAAAACCATTCTGAAAGCTTTCAAAGCCAAAAGCTGACTCTGTTCATGCTTAACACCAGGATAAACTATATCCCTAAATGCAGAGACAGATCATGATCAAATGGGGCCTTAGGCAGGGTAATGGAAAAGGCCTCCCCTAAGCAGTCATTCCAGTGTCCTATTACGTGGCTATTTCTCCCCAGTTACCATGAACACTGTTCAAACCTGTCAGTATGCACACTGTTTTCTTCTTTACTTTTGCAATGATCAGAGATATCTGGATTTAATTTAAAACTTTTATTTCATATTTTATAGCACAAGCCCTGCCAGCCACTCGCTAAACAAAACAATACTGTCTCACATTGAAAACAGACTTAGCATGAACAGTAAACTTCTCTGCTTTTAAAACTCTCACTCATTGAAATGGCATTGAAACTTGCATTCAATGAAAATGCATATGCTTAATGGCAAATAAAGTTTACCTTTGGGCTGTTTTCAAACCATAAGAATTATGTACACATTTTTAGGACAATACATACATGCATGTGTTCTTTTATTCACCTTCTTAACTGTATTAAATTTCATTACTTGTATAATATAGCACCTCTTCTTAGAGTGTTTTAAATGTGTAGTTTTAAATATTTTCCCAGTAAGCAATGAAACAAATTGTATTAACCAATAATGACAAAATTACCAATTTCAGAACATTTAAAACATAAAAGGCCACTAACACTTCTGTCATTACGATCCACCAATATCAGTCAATATGCACAATCTTTGCAGAAGTAAAAGTCATCTGAATAATTCTATATAACAGAGATATGTATCAAATGAACAGGTTGCTACTAGCAAACAAATTTACATTTCAGTGTTTCATGTACAAATACAGTGATTGCTGCTTTTGAAAATAAATTGTCTATGTTATATTAAAAAAAATGGAAAGCAGGTAATATTGCAATAGGGAATGGCTGGCAAACTGACAGCAGATGCATAGTCACTAGGCATCTGATCCAGAAATAGGACATACTCACTGACAGCAGATGAATAGTTACTAGGCATCTCATCCAAAAATAGGACATACTCAGGAGGGCAGTAACCCCATTTCCCTTAAAGTGTATCAGAAATCCATCTACATGGTGTGGGAGTAGAACCCACAGCTTTATGTATTGAGCACAAGTGTGCTACCTGTTGTGCTACTAACACTATTTTCAGCACTGATAGTGCAAACACAGATAGCCATTTGCTAAACAAAAGAGTTGTGCATTGAAGACAGACTTAGCACGAGTAACAGTAAACTTCTCTTCCCTTGAAACTCACAATTCCTTGAAATGCACTGAAGCTTACAATTCCTTAAAAATGCACTGTAACTCACAATCCTTGATCAGTCTGATAATTGGTGTAGCAGATTCACGTTCTTATCTCCTGTAGCTAAGGTACAGTGTTTGAACACGAGTAAGTTAAATAACTAAGCAGGCCATTTTATACACACATACACATCTTGTGGCAAGTTCTGTAAATTACTGTCTTGCACACAGCAGCAATAAAGTTTAAATACTGCACATGTGGAAAAAAAGCATCAGCAGGAATGTTTATGTCTGCATCAATATGTGTGTGTCTTACTAAAGATGCACACCTACAGACACAGAGTGGGTCGTATTCTTAAGGAAGAAATCACACAGACACCATTAAAGAAGAGATGGCTTAACTTTTTTAATTGTTTAATTAGAAATTAAATGTTGATGCATCCACCCAGCCAGTTGGCCATAGGCAACTGCCTAGACCAGCTAGTGATGGATCCATCTCTGACTAAGACCTTCTGAGACTCTGACAGAAAGATATTACCCCGGCTCTTATCACCCCCCCCCCGACCTATTTCATGTATTTCCTTCCAGGAGGCGTTATTTTTGGCACTTGAAACTGGCACCCTAATTCTGTTTATATCTATTATTTCTAAATCCAAGAACGACAAACTGGGATTTGTCTTATAACACACAAGCAATATCAAATGTACTGTACTGCTCCAGTGGTAGAACAGGTTTAAGTAGTGGAATATGAAAGCTGGCAATAATTTAACTGAGGAATAGCTCCAGTGCCAACATAATTCTGCCTAGAGAAACAACAGCAGTTACCATGATACCAAATTGTTTTTCTTATCATTTAAACACGTATATGGTTAGGCATTGATTAGACCAAAGTTCTTAGCTCAGTTCTTAAAAAACGATAAGCTTAACTATTATATCTTACCTAATTAAAAAATAAAATATGTATTCCTTATTCTCATATAAAGCTGAAACCATACTTTAAGCTAATGTCTGTAAAATTAGATTTTCCAGTGGAAGTGTTGAAATTCCATCTTTTTTTTTTTACAAAGTAGCAACTGAAGGCAAAAAGATGTCTTCATCCCACCAACCCAACATATGAAAGCAAAGCTGAAATAAAGGTTTGTAAAATTGTCAGAAATTACATATTTGTTGATTTTTATGTCATTCTTATGTGTATTGTTATGTCTACTGCATGAACAGATTTTATTATTTTCAAGATTACTGAGCCAGTACTTCATATTCCTTTTGTGGCTTTGTGGCTTCAAAAAAGTGTAGCCACATAGTATTACCATTGCAGATACCAGTGCTTGTAGTGACACTTTACTTCACATTCCTTTTGTGGCTTTGTGCTTCAAAAAAGTGTAGCCACATAGTATTACCATTACAGATACCACTGCTTGTAGTGGAAAACTGCACTCCCCTGAATTGGAATGAAAATAAATGTTCCTTTCAATAAACAAAGTGACTGTTCATTCTTACAGCTTTGAAAGCAGAATGAAAGATTTCTCTGTGACACAAATCCTTGCCAGATCTGCCTCTCACATCACTGTACTAACAGCAACAGTCTAGAAATTAATCCTTTTTACTCTATATATCAGTTCTTGTAGTGTTCAACTTGTTTCTGGATTGATGCAGTGAAATTAGGAATCAAACTAAATGCTAAGTTGTCAAAAAAGTTTCTCAGCTATCAGTACAAGTAAAACAAATTCTGAATTGAAAAAAGGAAAAATCAGCAGTGTGCAATACTGATTCCAAACCTCATTCATCTAGGCAATGATTTTACATAAACACTGGCCAAACATTAGAGAACCTTGTCCTGTTGTTATCCAGTGTACTACCCCCCCAACACACATACACACACACACACACACACACACACACACACACACACACACACACACACACACACACACACACATACACACACACACACACACACACACACTAATTTGATCATCTCACGTATCAACTAAAGGACTGGTGAACTTGGTAGTTCTCTAGATTCATGTACTTGTCTTTTGTCTGGTAGCTTACTTGGCAGTTCTGCATGCTTAAAATTTCACAAAAAAGAAGGAACTTCCAACTTTTAAATGCTTACACATATTTAGTGTAATGCACACACAGAGATGCATGCAGAGAGTGTCCTTAATCCTTAAAGAAGAAATGCATGTTTTTTTTTTTAATTTGTTTCAATTAAATGTTGTAGCAGCAATCTAGCCATTAGCCCCCCCCCTCCCCCCAAGCCAGCAGGCCCTAGGGATCTGCCTAGGTTGCATAGTGCTGGATCCAGGTCTGCCTAAATGTGAACAATTAGCTATTGACACCTTACCTCCTTACTCTCAGTTCTTCATTTATGTCCTTACTTCTATCAGTTTTTGTCTCTGACTTTCTCTCTAAATATACCATAAGCTGCCTTTTTTCTCACTTCATATTGCGATTCTTGTTTGCATTTTACTAACTTACCTTTAATTTCTCTATAAACTGGTTAAAATTTCTCAAATATTAAATCATTGTCATATAACTTGAATTTATTCTTAAGCAATGTTTTCATGTTATGTCTAATTAGTACACTTATGTAAACTGTAGATGCTTTTTGTACTATTTTAAAGATTGTAAACGTATTGTTCTTAAAATGTTTTTAATACTTCGGAGCTTTTCTCCCCAGGCCTCTGCTGAAAATGAGGTCCTACCCAGTCAAACTTTCATGGTAATCAAATCTAAATAAATAAATAGCCTTCACTCTTAGCTTCACTGTAAATCCCTTGCTGCCTTCCACAAATCTGCATGTAAGTATCTTTGGGTCAGAAAATAGATCGGCACTCAAGCCTCATGACTTTGTGAGGCTGCCTCATAGCTTTTTTCTCTATCTGCAGCTGTGCATGTGAGATTGTGCGGGAGGTCATGCTCGACAGGCAAACCTTACTGCTAATCATACGTCCCTGCATCTACACTGTGCTCCTACACAGTCTTTCTGCAGTCACTGCTGTGCCCTTAGCCAGAATATGTAATAAGAATCCTTGCCTGGTTGTATATATCGTTAATGAGCATTGAAGTTTGTTGCACATGCACAGTAAACAGAGGAGGACTGTCAGGGAACATGGCTGCAGTTTTTCTGAATTCCCAGGATGGTATAAAGCAATTTTATGAAACAAAGTGGATAAAAAATGTTGCCAATGTTAAGACAGGTAGTTTTAATTATGTTTGTTATTTAACTTATTCTAAGAACATTCAATATTACAGATGGAGTATGAATATCAGATTGCTTCTTGGGCATCACTGTGTGATGAAAGAAGTTTCTATAGTGACTAGACCGACTTGAACTTTACCTTGATGTAGGTACAGCCATACCTTATTTATTTTTATCAGTTAAAAAAATAGTATTTTTAGGATTAATATTATAATAGTAATTCTAGGAAAATGTTTATGTGGCTTCTTGCATTTCATGCCCAGCTTTTTATGTAGGAGAAACCATACAACATTGACTGATAGGTTATATGAAATTATTTGTGCAGTTAAGCAGTCTAATTTGAATATTTTTGGGCTAAACATAGTAAAGTGAATTCTGCTTTTAAAATGTGTTTTTAGGGTCTATTGAACAGATTTTAATGATTGTTACAAGAAGGAATTTTTAACATGTTTGAATCCTAAAGAATTGTTCTGGCAGTTTTGTTTTTAACTGTAATGCTGCCTCTTGAATTGAATGGTTATATAAGTGCAAATAGTGTTTTGTTTTTAACAGCCTTCATATGAGTTCATTTTTGTTAGACGGGTTATCATACACATCATGTAACTACTAGTTAATTTGAAAGCAAGGGAACTGTTGCAATGCCAGTGATGTTTTATGAATAATGTTGGAATAAAAGCACCAAGTAATGCAAAGGTGGTGTTCCCTTTCAGGAAGTTTTGTTTTGTCAGCAGAATTTATTTATCTATCACTTGGTAAGCACAGCTTTCATTGCTTTTTCCATAGGTATACCACCGTAGATAAGCATGCACACACATTGTCAGAATTAGGGACGTATTATTATAATAGGTGCATTTTTGTTAAGTTTGGATTTACATTTTTTACAGACTTGTAATTGTGGAAGATTGATTAAACAGGAAAGGAAAGTGGAAGAAAAATTACAACACATGCATTCAGCGGTGTGGCACATAAACACAACTGGCAAAGTATTGTAAAGCTGATGTCATACTGCCATGCAAGGTGAAAACATGCCAAGGAGACAACCAGGAAAGATTTTCAGGCATCTTGATAAGAGGCATGTTCGTATGCCAACTGTAAACTAATGATTTCATTTTTAGACTTCTGATGGTGAACATGGACTACACTCTGGGTGAATTTTCATCAACATAATGTTTTAAAAAGCTACTGTAGACAATGATCTATCTAGCAAGAAATATAGCAAATGTCTTCAAACACTGCCGATAATTATACCTAACAAATGAAAATGTTAAGCTAAGGTAACACCTAAATCCATAGAATGATATGCAAAGGGAAGCATTTGGGCACATGCTTGCCACTGCAGTCATGGGTGTTATCCATATCATGGACAATATTCCTCATCAGACTCAACACCTTGAAAGCCTCATTAGCCTGCGCACATATAGTCGTATAGACTTCTCTGTTGTCTGTGGGCATATAGCCTGCCACCCCCAGTCGTGAGCACCATCCATGTCATAAATTATGTTGTTCATTGAGCACAACACTTGGACTATCATATCAGGGTATTCACAGTATTCACACACACAGACACACACACACACACACACACACACACACACACACACACAGTGTTGTATCTCTTCCATTTCCTTGTTACTGATCTTATTGACCTTTAAACACATTGCATGCTAACACAGTGAATGCAGTCAGTGCTGACATGACCCCACCACTGGATGATGTGATGTTCGAAGACTCAGAACCTCTCAAACTGCTAACTTATCATGTTTGCCTATCATAGCTCTCAAGTCTTACCTCAAAAAATCTGGCAAAGCCAAAAATAATGGGGAGACAATGCTCCAAAAATAGGGACAAATTTTAAATATTGCTCTTATAAACTTGAAAGTTGCTAGAATAAAAATATTGTTGTGTCATGCATTTTATGAAGGATATGAGATCTAACTCAAATTCCAATCATTATTTAGTGAAGTCAGTCTACACTAATTTGCCACAAAAATCCAGAAAACCAAAATTTTATGAGGAACATGCCAAAAATATGAGGCAAATATCTGAACATTCTGTGAAAATGTAGAAATTTGAGAGGTATGTCACATACTGTGACCCATACTTTAGTGTTTTAGTCAGCTGTAATTGGATTTCATACCACTCATGCAAATGATGATGATTATTCACTGACAACTCCAAATATTTCTTGGCATTGTTATGTCAGATATCTACCAATGGCTAGCCATTGCACTGGCCTGTAAAGTCTGGATGTGATACCACATGTATCATTTTATTTGTGTTATTTTTGTCATGGTCCATAGCTGTGAAACAAATGCCTCCTCTTTGCCAGTGCTGTAATTTATCATGTCTACCTCTGCAACAGCCATGATACTTCTACTGCTGCTCTGCTGCATGTACCTCCAGTATCTTTCCAGTATGCCCTTTGCTCACTGCTATAATGGGAATGGAATACCCTGCCATGATGCTCACTTGCTGCTCCATTTGTTTTCACAACGCCATGTTGCATAGTAAAAGTGCCATGTTGTGGTGTATGGTATACTTACAAGTATTTTGCTGCATATATATCTGGGCTGAATTTCAATACCCCTTCTGAGATGTCCAGTCATTGTAAATACCCTTTTAGTGTTTAAAATCCATGTTCCTCTTTGTTTTTTTTTTTTTTTTTTTTTTGTTTCTGCATGAACTATGTTATAAGTTATAGGTTTAATGCTGAGCTCATCATCCAAGGCAAATCCAACATTACCTGCAGCACACAGCAGACAGCCTGTGTGCCTTGCTCCCAGCTTTCATACTACTTGCATATATAGGTCTGTAATTGTAGCATGTGTGTCCACCTAACAAGCAGGTCACCCTGTGGACATTCTCTTGCAGGAAGCATTAGTATAAGTTAGACTTGAAATTAATGTACAAATCATTTGAAACTCTTAGGTGGTACACAGACACATTATGAATAATTCCTTGTTATTAAAAATTGCCGGGTAGTTCAAATAGAAGAAGTGCTTTCTGTTAATGCATCACAGGCCTTTTGTAACAGTTGTCCTCTTAATTGTTAAATGTATGTTAACATATGACTCTCATAACTTCAGGGAAATGGGCTATGTCATGAAAGGCCCACAGGGTGTTGGTTAGCTCCTCTGTTGTGCTGGAGAACCAGATATACTCTGTCCCATACTGTAGCGTAATGTTTAGGAAAAGTTATAGGTTCTGAAGCCCATATCACTAAGATTAAGGATCCAAGTACTTTTGCAACCTTAGAAATGTGCATACTATGTAGCCCCGTTATTTCCACTTGCAGTCACAACTGTTTGACTAGATTACTTACAGTATCACTGTTGAATTGATAAAAGTACTCAGTCTAAGAGCTGGTGCCATGTCAGGCATCAGACCACTTCCTCTGGCATGGATGGTTTCAGCAGTGCAAGCACTGGCTCTGTAGGTAGCTGCAGCATACACTGTTGTCCCACTCCTACCTAGGATAGCACCTACTGGGGCACTGTGAATCTTAGCATTCAAAATGGGAATGCACTATTGCTGCTTTATATGTTACTGAGGAAGTCTACTTTTTTGTTACATTCCTTTGCATTCTTTATGTGATTTATTTGCACGGGCTCCACATTTGCATACCATTATACATGTAATAGCATATGTAGCATACTAAAGTGTTTTTACCATTACATGCCTGTGCTGTCTGAGTCTTAGACGCTCCTACACCCAGCACATGGCCACACCCCAAGCTAATTTACAGATCACAATGCCAAAACCATCTGTGAATCCCAAGAGTAATATAGCAGTCACAATCTACTGGCTTTGAGTTCACTTTCATAAAGCTTGTAACATTTCATTTTTGTATGGTCTGACTCAGGAGACAATATCAATATTCAGTGAGTGACAGTAGCTCCTGAGTTAGGTGTGAGTTTACTACAGTAATAAAATATTAGGATTAAAAAAACAATATGTCTGGCTTCTACCTTTTTACACTTCAAGTACAAACATAGCACAGAGATTCAAAAGTATTGGGAAGACACTCAGGATTCTTTTAAATGTTGGAACAATAGATTAAGCTTATTACTTAGTGAGGACTGCATCTGGCAACTGGGCCTAAAATATTTATTTGCTTTCAATTCTCTATTCCTTTACTTTAGTCCTCTCAGAAAAAAAACAGAAAAGCAACACTGCCGTTTTTATTCATATTGCTATTTTCTGTTAGAAAAGGCATTTCTATAACACAGTGCACATTTGCTAATTTGGTAGTTAAAAGTGTCTAAAACAAATGTAATATCAAAATAAGATAAAAATGACAAGCTTTGATCTGGTATACTGTTTCACTGTAAAGTTATCTGCACATGTAAAGGGGTTATGTTACTCTGCAGAGAGCTGTGATTTAAAATTTTGGTTGAGTATACTTCCGCTAAATTAAGGACTGTGATAGTGGCTGTCTGGATAAAAAAATGTATGCTTTTGACAAAGGAATACTGCGTATCTCTTGTTGATCACAACTACTTATGAAGCTTTGAAATAATACCCTCAGTATGTACTATCCTGGGATTCATGCTTGCTGTAATGCACAATATTAGCAACTGACTTCTGCATAGACTGAATAGCCAATAATTTCTCTGTGTCATTCTCTTGGGGAAACAATTAGGCTTCACCTTACTGATTTGATAGTCTGCCATTTCCCTTTCTTATTTCATTACTTTCTGCTCTGGATGGTCAATTCCCAGTCAGTCATATCACCTTTCATTTCACTGTGAGTGTTTTTCTGCCTTTGATCAGTATAATAGTACAAGCATAGTTTCCACAATTTCTTTTTTTTTTCCCTTAACAAGAGTTTTCTTTAAAAGTATCATATATAACTGGAACCATTTCATACTACTGTTTTTTTTTTGGGGGGGGGGATTGAGTTTTAATATCACCATTACTGAAAAAAATTACACGGCAGCAAAGGGAGAGAGATAATGCACTATGAGTGTGCTCTGTCATTATGATATAGGCACATTTTGATTTTTTTAACAAGAAATACAGAATATTGGCAGAGACAGAGTAGAAGAAGATAAAAAAAAGAAGAAAAAATGTTGAATGGCAGACCATTGGTAAAAGGGCTGACATTAAGTGAAGCCTGGATTGAATATTGAACTATTTCTCCTGGAAATATCTCTGTTTCCATGACAGCAGGTTGAGTACATAATGATGTATCGATATCTCCCTGCAGCTAGTCAAAAGAGAGAAAGAAAAGAAGAGAAAGATAAAGAACGCAAAGAAAGCGACAGATTAGCATGATGTCTGAGGCATGCTATAATATTTTTCATCACCAAATCTGTATAACCTTTATTATTTCCTTTCAATCATTCCTCAGCATTCATTATTTTGCTTCACAGCATGTCTTAATTTTGTTCAGTTTATACATTCAGCTATTTTCTTGTGCCATTCTGCAGAAGGCATTAATACATCCCAAGTCATTTAAGTCACTTTTTTACATCTGACTGTTTTCTGAAGCCCATTTCTTATTCACTGTAAAAAATGGAAAATGGGTTTTACATGGATGCCTCAGCACACAAGCATACACACATGCTCAAGCACACACACACACACACACACACACACACACACACACACACACACACACACACACACACACACACAAAATGGTGCACATACACGCATGCACAATGGCACACACAGACAGACACACACACACAAACACACACACACACACACACACACACACACACACACACACACACACACACACACACACACAAAGCGCGAGCATGTGCACACGCACATGCGCACACTCTCTAATATGCACGCATATGGTTTATTGTTTACTGACATTCATCTAAAATGGCTGATGTCAGTTTACATGTAGTTAAAGGAAGCTGTTGCTGTATTTATGCACATCTTGGAAACTGTGTTGCTTTATCAGTTCTGCTATAAAATTCTACAAAGCTGACAATCCAAAATAATGAAATATAATGTCTAAAACAAAGAAAGGTAAACATTATTACTTTAAACATTTTTTGCAGGGGCAATCCCCCCCCACCCTCAAACCCACACACATACACACACACACACACACACACACACACACACACACACACACACACAGACACACACACACACACACACACACACACATATATATATATATATATATATATATATATATATATATATATATATCAAATTCATGGTTGTACTAACTCGAAGAAGGCAGGAATCTCCCCAAAAAAGTGAATCATTGCTGGCACATATTAAAATGATTTCCAGTGGAAAACAGGGATTGGTTTTCTAACTCTGTCTTTTTTCCTACAAAAATGATTTCTACCTCAATCAACTGTAGAGAAGCCATGTTATTCAATAAATAACCTGATTCACATTTAAAGAAGAAAAATGTAGTATATGAAAATAGTCAAAGGTAGTAAGCCAGCTAAGATTATATGTAATTTATGCACTCAACATCTATACAAGTAACTGGCTATACAGAGGTCATTTGTATATTTTTTGCCTTTACCAGCTGCATTACTAGTGATCAATGGCCACTTTATTAGGTTGTAAATGCCAAGAACCTTTTGTTTCAATTTTTACTTGCTTCTAAGTCATCTTGTTGTAATATAATCAGTGCAGAATCTTTATACGTTTTGTCTGCATTCATCACTGGTGAACCATCATGAATTTAAATTAGGTATATATGCTCACACACTCACACACACACATGCGTACACACATACACACACACACACACACACACACACACACACACACACACACACACACACACACACACACACACATTGAATTGTAACAATGTATGAATAGTTTAAATGTCAAAAGCAAAACTTCAACAAATACCTTTTAAATATCCATATTACTGAACTGACAAAACTCTGGACCTAACAAGATTGAAAAAGGAAAACAATTTCCTTTTTTAATCTTTAAACTAAAACCCATCAGTAATATTAAGACATGATTAGTCTGAATGGTACTAGTGTTAAATAAAGGGTTTTTTCTATATATGGTTAGAGTTAGGTTTATCAGCCAATACTAACATAGTGCAAGGAACTGAGAAATTGTGTGCAGTGTGTATTTTCTGAGATCTCTGGAGAGTAGGGTAATTTTTTCCCCACTTTTGCATGATCTCATAATTGGTGCCTCTCAACTGTCCAGATTTTTGCAGACTCCAGATTTTTGCCTCATATTTTTGATGTGTTCCTCATCCAATATGTGGTTTCAAGTATATCAATGAAGAGTGAAGTCGATAAATAATGACAGACAATTAAGATTCTGACATCATGGATTCAAAGATGGCTGCCATTCTGTAGACACTGCATATCTACAGCTCTTCAGATACTTGGAATAAAAATTAACCCCGAGGATATACTGCAAGTTTTTCTACACTAATTGTTGGCTAAAATTAATCTACTACAACTAAATATCATCTGAGAGTGAAGGAACCGGAGGAAAATAAACAAATTAACAGGATTGGATCTGATTGCCTGACTGACTCTGAACAGAGTAGTAAACAAAGGAACTGTCTGAGTAGTAACCGTGGATATTTATCATTCAGCTATACTAAAGATCTGCTTTGCTTCACAATGTCAAAAGAAGATAAAAGTATGGAAACAACAACAACAAAAACTAAATTATCAGAACTTCAGTCGCCAGAAAAAGATTTAACAACAAAAAGGCAGAAGATTACAAAACAGCAGGAACTTTCAAAAGCTGGAATGAAAAATAAACCGGATCAAATGGCTAATATGGAAGATATTAAAACTGCTTTCTTACCTATCCAAGAAGCTTTAAAAGAATTATCAAAACAGGTGCATTCTTTTGGTGCCACATGCACTCAAATTCTTGAAAGAATAGATAAATCAGAAGCCAGAATATCTGAAAATGAGGACAGAATAACATTGCTTGCAAAAAAAAACAGACATTCATGACCTGGATATTCAATCCATGCAAAATAAAATCCTGGATTTGGAGGCACGATCCAGAAGGAACAATATAATTATCAGAGGAATTCCAGAATCTATCCAATACAATGATTTAATTTCTACCATTACACAAATACTTGAAATGTTGTTTAATGACTCGGACATAGCTAAACAAATAGTCATAGAAAGAGCCCATAGAGCTCTCAGAGAAGCACAAGCCTCAAACATACCTAGACCAGTATACGTCAAAATACTCAATTACCTGGACGTAAACAAAATAATTTTAACTGTTAAAAAAAATGGAGGTTATATTATGTGGCAAAATAATAAAGTTTCTATGGCTCAGGATTTACCATTGCAAATATGCAAGCTAGACAAGCATTATCTCCATACTGTAAGTTTCTCATTGAAAAGAACATCAAATTTCAAATAAAATATCCTAACATATTGATTTTTACAGTCGAGGGTTCCAAATACTCCATATCTACAAAAAAGAAGCAAAAGTTACCTTTTTGAAGATTTTTAAGTCCCTTCCAGCATCGGAAGCTTGATCTGGCCATCCAGTCTGTTTGCAGCAACATGGATCCTGGGATTCCATGCTTACTATATTTCGAGGCTTCAAAATCCTTTGTTTGTTCTTTTTTCTTCTCCAGGCCCCTTGGTAAATGTTTAACTAGTTTATTTTTTCAGCTCCAGCTCGTCCACGAAGATTTTCCGAACTTTTATGGCTTTTACGAACTGAGCCCCTTCGCGAAGTAAAAGGAAGTCCTTTAGGTGCTGCTGAGGGTCCGCTTTCGAGGTGGCGCATCCGGAAGTCCATCCACTTAATGGTTCCCCCATCGCGAGCTTGAAAACAGGATTACAAGCTTAGGAAGCAGGAAGATCTCTGTTGAGGAAGTGGAAGCTATTTGGACTGCAAAATGAGCATTCGTGGACATTTAAAGTATGTAATATATTTTACTGATTTAAAGGGGACTGTGGATTCATTCAGGTATGATTATAATTGAATTAACAATGTACTGGTTCAAAATGTGTCATTTAACTGATTGCTTAGAAGTATTATAGCTTTACTATAGTTATTCTTTTTCCTTAGGTATGTTACACTGAATATTGTTGTGTTAATAACCTGGTAGTATATTTTTAGTATTCTTTTTTCTGTATTACTGATGTGTTTTAATACTGCAAATCTTTAGATAATAAGGGGATTTAGTGTTGAGATAAATACTAGATAAAGAGATCATGAAACAGTATATTGTGCGCACTCCAGATGTGAAGCTTAGCTTGTTTATGTACTGGCATGTGGTTCCGACTGTTTTGAGAACTGTATTACTTAGTTATCATTTTACAAATTTAACTATATTATCCAGTAAAGTGAAGTTAGAGTCCTTTTTATTCACCTTATTTGCTGACATGATAATTCTAGATAATTTAGGCTGCATAAAGAAAGTCAGATTTAATATTATTTGAATGTTAAACATTTGCTTTCTCCGTAGTTCTTTTTCTCTCTTTTAATTAACAATACATATGGTGAATTACCTTTACTTTAATAATGTTATTGTTTAATAGGTGTACTGCCACATACTTGACTATTTTAGATTTAAATATGGTTATTAGGTAACTTAATGAGATACAACTACTTAGTATAAGTAACAATATATGAGAACTATTAGTGAGGTAGGATAGTAAATGTAAGTGTAATGAAAACTGTTTACTTGATAGGCTTAACTATATAATGTGTACAAGAGCTGTGGATATTCATCAGTGTTTATTAGGGAATGTTTGGATTAGGCTTTGTAGAGTTAGATGTAGCTTTTATAGGTTTCTTGCATGTTTTTGATGTTATATTTTGTAAGATAAAGAATAGATGTTTAGTGAAGTTATTTAACTATAAAAGTTTTAACAGTGTAAAAAACCTATATACGTCCTGGACCAGGGGAATAGTGGATAGGCACTGGTTAGGGATAGGATGTCAAGATTGCTTCCAGACAACATGTATTGTGCTAGTATACTCAAATTTAATACTGTTTCTCAATTTTAAAATATCTTTAAACGAATTAAAGATCTTAGTATGTGGATAATAGACTCATGGAATACTAAAGGGCTCCAGAACATGAAAAAAATAAATTATTTTTTCATTTATTTTTCCAATCAAAGGCATATTTTATCTTATTACAAGAAACCCACTTGACCAATGACCAATGGGCTGTCCTTAAAAGTAAGAAATGGATTAGACAAGTGGTAGCTTCTGAGGGAACAACTAATAGTGCAGGAGTGGCTATTATCATTAAAAATCAGTATCAAGAGAAAATTCTAGATTTTAAAATAGACAAAGAGGGAAGATGGTGTTATGTGAATCTTTCATCTACACTTTATGATAAGCCTGTGGCACTTATTAATATATATGCCCCATGTACCAATCAACAGCTTTTTATAACATCACTTTATTTTGTCCTGACTCAATTCAATAACTGTTATATAATAATAGGAGGTGATTGGAATACATATCAAGATCCCAAATTGGATAAATCAAGTTCACACAGGTCTTTTAATAATCAAGCAGTGATAGCATTAAAGGAACTTAAAACAGATTTCAAATTATATGACCCATTTAAATACACAAACAATCAAACAAACTCAAATAACTACATTTTATTCAAGTTGTCATAAAATGTGGTCTAGGATTGATTTTTTCCTAATTTCAGACATACTAATTACTTTAGATCCTTGTGTATCTATACAAGCTCGACACTTATCGGATCATTCTAGAATCACATTAATTTTTAACAAAGACATTAGAAATAGTAGGCATCATAGAGGTTATAATTGGTCTCTAAATCCGTATTTATTAAATAAAGAAGACATAACTAAAGAAATTCAAGAGGCCTGCAATCACCTACTAGTTAATCTTTCTAAACACCGGCATCCATCTGATATAGAACGGGCAATGACCAAAGCACAAATAAGAGGAATTTTTCTCCAAAAGGCTACTTATTATAAGAAAATACAAACTAGAGACATACAAGAATTGGAAACTAAAATTAAGTTACTAGATCAAGATTTAATCGGGAACTATAGTAAACAAACTGAAACAGAGTTATTAAAATGTCAAAAAGATCTTTTTTTACTACAAAATAGTAAATTGTCATTTTATGAACAGAAAATACTGGTAAAATACGCTAATCATATTCAGACCCCATCAAAAGCACCAGCTCGCATCATTAATCAATCGAAAATACATTCTCAAATTTCTGAAATACAGTTTAATAATAAAAGATATACCAATACTGAAGACATTATGAATATCTTTGAATTAATATTCTCTCAAATTTATGGCGAACATCAGGAATTACTTATACATAAGAGTAATAACGATTTTTTGCAGAAGATTACTTTTCCGAAAATTGGTGATGAGTCTCATGAGAGTTTAATCAAACCAATTTCTTCTGAGGAGATAACAGATACAATTAATAATTTGAAGCCACATAAAGCTCCAGGACCGGATGGTTTGACTTCTGAATTTTACAAAACTTTTGGTGATATACTGGGTAAAATACTTCCACAAGTATTTAATTATATAATTAACAATAAAATTAATGATCTGCATTTTAATGCTTCAAAAACAATTCTTATACCTAAAGAGAATGCAGATCTTCAAAATCCAGATAACTATAGACCCATTTCATTTTAAATATAGATATGAAAATTATGACATCTATTTTAGCCAATAGATTGAAGAAGGTAATAAACCTAATAATATCTGATGAACAAGCTGGCTTTATAAATGGTAGACAAACTACCAATAATACGTTATCACTTCATACACTCATTTCTTATGCCACTCATAAAAATCTTAATGGTTACGCACTCATAATTGATGCTCAAAAAGCTTTTGATAGAGTTAATTTAAAAATTTTGTTTGATATTCTATCATATTTTAATATACCCCAAGACTTCATTTTAACATTAAAAAAATTATACAATAATCCCTATGCAACTTTATATATTAATAAAAATTTCTCAAAATAATACAAATTAAGAATGGTACCTGTCAAGAATGTCCGCTATCTCCTATTTTATTCAATTTATATCTAGAACCACTATTTTTACATATTAAGCAAAATATTTATCATAATGCTCCAATAATATATGGTACGAAAATATCTATGGCTGCTTTTGCTGATGATCTTAATATTTATTGTACGACACCTGTTTCAGATACTAAGAAGATATTAAAAGCAGTGGAAGATTTTGCAGAAATATCTAATTACAAAATAAATTAAAAAAAAACAATTTATTTCCCTTAAAGATTCCTACACCCTTTTCGCTTTTACCATTGATAGGTCAGGTAAAATCCGAAGAAAAAATAAAATATTTAGGTATCATTTTCTCAACAGATAATAAAGACTTTTATGTGAACAATGACAAGCTAATTTGGGATCATATACTGTCTGATTTAAAAAGATGGAATAATCTGAAATTACCAATAATGGCAAAGACTTCAATTATTAAAATGAATGTTCTCCCTAGAATATTATATATCTTTGAAGCTACTCAAGTCTCAATTTCTAGGAAATTCTTTAAACAACTTCATACGGAATTAGGTAGATTTGTATGGGAACCTAGGAAAACTAGAATATCCTATGATAAACTGATGACTCCGAAAAATAAGGGTGGTTTAGAATTACCGAACTTTGAAGCATATTATTTAATAATAAATGCTAATAGAATTCTAAGAGTGGTTAACTTTGATAAGTCCAGTACTAAATGGTCACCCAAGTGGTTGATTCTGAATTATAAACATGTTGCCAAATTGGGTATTAATTTTAAGGCATTACCTTTTTTAAATAAAGATACCTTTAAAATATACGCTTTGATGGAACATATTAGATTATATATAATATCAATACAAAACCTGTTTAAATCACTAAATCTCTTACAGTATGTGATGACCTTTCAACCATTTCATAAGAACCCGAATTTGAAAATCAGTAATCAATTGATAGATCTTAAAAAATTCCCACTTATAATTGATTTAACCATACTTGATTTATATCCCTTTCTTAGTATCTCAATACACGACATGTTAAGAGAGCTGAGCCTTCCTAACTCTTATTTAATTATAATGAGACAATTAAAGGATCTTTCAATAACTTATTTTAGTAATTTTATAATTAAAGAAGAAGACTTAACCATTTGTTCAAACTTATAGCAAACTCTTAAGCAAGACTTCAAATATATAACGGCTTCATATAATTTGATAAAAGATGTGAAATATAATAACCAAATACTTTTATCTAAATATTGGAAGGATAAATTATTACTGAATGATGAAAATAAAATATTGAAAGCAATCAATCTAACTTTAAGATCAGTATCTCTTCAAAAGCTATTATTCACTCAGCTGATGATATTTAATAATGCTTAC
>NC_056735.1:1954776131-1954813631 GCF_019279795.1 Protopterus annectens
TTCTCAGATGAACCAGCAACTGTGGCATGTTCCACATCAATGCTTTATACAAACACCTGTATAACTGCATTGACTCTGCCGTGCTTGATAATATCCAAAACAAGCTACTCAATGAAGAGCAAACCTGCCTGTTGGGCAACTGCCATTAACGGTCTTTACAATAAGAGGAAGAAATTACTGTCTAAGAGTAAGAGGGAGTGAGTCCTAATCAAGAAACACTCTCTCCTTAGCTTAAACAAGCAAATAAGACTTCTTGTGAAGTCCTGCAAAGCAAACTACGAATCTGTATTAGCTTCTTCTACTAAGGGCAAGCATAAAGCGTTCTTTACTTACATCATTCAGGCCCCAGTGGCCTAATGGATAAGGCATTGGTCTCCTAAGCCAGGGACTGTAGGTTTGAGTCCCCTCTGGGGTGATATAATCTTGGTCTATGCACACTGAGCCAAGTGGAGGAGGGGCGTTGACTACAACTCTGATCTGAGATATATAACAATATGTATCCTGTATTTTTGCTAGTTATTGCTTCTAGCAATTTATATATAGCACTTTTTAATGGCTGCTGCATACTTTTTACTGTATTTTATTGCTATTGACTAATCTGCAAGGTTAAACTAAAATTATCTGCCTTACAGGACCTGATAAATAAGGTTTTTACTGTCACACTGTTTGCAAAGCTTTTTAGCCAGTTTCACTATATGATAGGTATTAACGGGAAATTTTCTCTACTTGCTAAGCACCTGTTTGTTCTGATTTCCTACCAAGGAGTGTATCATAGAACTGATTTGTTTGCAATTAAAAGCATTCTGTAGAGTCTCCTTGCTCCTTTAGCTGTTTAAAAACTTACATTTTGTGGTGCACTGCTGTTCTTCTGCTGTGATAAACATTTCTGTATTGTTTACTGTCTAAAATAGTGTAGGCTAGTACCCGTAGTATTTCCCCACCCCTCCTCCCTGTTGGTGTCTTGCTGTTATACTTGGTGGCTTTGCAGTTGCCCGCCCCTACTGTAAATGTAATGTGGCACACTCCTCCCAGTCTAGTGTCATTAGCTCATTCTACCTAATACAGAGGGAACATTTGAGAAGGTCAACCCACTTAGTTTCCTAACCTTGAATTATCTTCTGCTTTTCCTCTCTCCCTTTCCTTTACAAAAATTAAAACAAATTGCTAGAATCTCCCTGTGTTCTGCTTAACTGTAACAGACAAAAAATGTACATTTGTTTATTGCCTTTCCTGTAACTAGTCTAGTCCAGTTACAGATTTGCTATATCCAGGACTGTTTGTAAGCTTCTGAGCACCCCAAGCCTGTCTGTGTTGGAGGGAAGTCTGCTAGCTTATCAGTGGGAGTGATAAGCACCATGTAATGCATCTACCACATAAGGAGTGGTTTCTGGCCCAAAAATTGTAGTTATTGGCCGTTTGGGCATTTTTTCCATCTCTCTCAACTTCCTGATTTAAAAGCCCACATTTGCACTTGCCCCCCCCCCCACACCTTCCTGTATCTAGTCTAGTCCAGATAAGGAGTTGCTGTATCCAGGACTGTTTGTAAACTCCTGAGGCCCACAAGCTTTTCTATGTAGGACGGCAGCCTGCTAGCTTATCAGTGGGAGTGGTAAGCACTAGGTAACCTATCTACCACATAAGGAGTGGTTTCTGGTCCAGAAAGTGTAGTTATTGGCTGTTTTGGGCAATTTTTCCATCTCTCTCAACTTTCTGATTTAAAAGCCCTAATTTGCACTTGTTTCTTTCCTGTAACTAGTCTAGTTCAGATACAGATTCTTAGTTTTAGCACTTGAATTTGCTTATTCATGCTTAGCACATGTTCAGAACTTGTAAGCACTAAATAAGCTACAAATTACTACATAACTCAACCTTCCTCGTTACCTAGAGGAAAACAGTTTCTGTACTTCCCTCACTTGCTTAAAGAAAAATAGCTCTTGTACTCACTTTCCTCACTTGTCTAGAGGAAAATAGTTTTTTTTTATTTAGACATGTCCAAGGGTCAGCTCCCAGTATTCTCTCCTGTCTATCTGATGAATCTGGGCATCTTGGGGCAATGTAGCAATTGCCTCATGTACACAGACAACCCTCTCCTCCTACCACCCAACACTACAACCTGTGAGAAATGCACTCATCTAGTCAAATTGGAGGTAAAACTCTTTCTAACCAAGACTGAACTTGACAATCAAGAGGAGAAGGCAAACACTTGTACCACACCACACTCATCACATAGTCCCACTAAACCTACACCACCAAAATCCACACATAGAAACACAAAAACATTCAGGGAGGCTCTCAATAACAATCTGCTCAAGCAACAGAGACCTCCAAAGCAGAAACACAAGAAACTTCCACCCCCCCCAACACAACCCAAATGACACATAGCCCCCAGACTCAGTGTTCCACTCAAACACAGCTCATAAGGCAAAACAACGTACCCAACACACTACTCATAGGTGACTATATAGTCAGGCACACTGATGTCCCACTCACCAGGCTAAACAAGGAGAAGGTTACTGTCAGCTGCCTGTCAGATGCCAGGATCCACCACATAACCCATGCACTCAAGTCACTCCACAACAAGTAAAAATATAACTCTGTCATTGTCCATGTTGGTGTGAATGACCTAAGACGTGCCTCCTTGAACTACATGAAAAGAGCTCTCCAATCTTGTAGCCCAGGCAGGTATCACCCTAGCCCTGCGTAGCATCCTGCCATAGCCTAGAATGATACCGCAGTGCAAGGACAAAATTATTGACTTCAACAATTGGCTAAGCTTCTGGTGTCATTCTAAGGGTGTCCAGTATATGTCTGCCTGGGATGACATGGTCGACAGACCACGATGCTTTGCCAGGAATGTTCTGCACCTGTCACCCTTGGGATTCTGGTACTGGCTAAGGCTCTTACTGCCCCTATAGTGCCTTTTTTAGGCAAGGTTCAAATGACAAATTCACCACCGTAACAGGAACAGGCAGGCAAAAACTGAGGGTAATGCTATTCAATGGTAGAAGTCTAAATTTCAAAATGCACTCCCTCAAGGCACTCCTTAAAATGGAGAACATCGATATCTGTGCAGTGACTGAGACCTGGTTCAAGGATCAAGAGAGCACCCCTGCATTACCAGGCTATAACTCATACCACACGTTTCGGCCATCTAACCTGGACCGGAACATCAAAGGTGGAGGTGTGTCCATATTCATTAAGGATATCCACACCTCCAGGCTATTTGCTCAGCATAATGCATCCGAGGTTATCCACGTGCAACTAACTCTGGGCAAAACTGCAATCCAAATTGTATAGCTTGCTACAGATCCCCACCATGTCCCAGGATTCCCACTCCTCTTTTCTTGATATACTGTAAAATATTAGGGTTCAGCCAAACACCCTAATAATGGGCGATTTCAACTACCCCAACATTAACTGGGAAAACTACTGATGTACCAACTCCTTCAGTCAATGCTTTCTGGAATTCATAAACTTATCCAGACCCTAACCAGGGGCAACAATATCCTAGACCTAGGCATTACCAACATGAGTGACTGGTGTTCCACAACTGAAGTCAACTTCTCGTTGGTCAGATCCAACAATAAGCTAATCACCCAAGATATCCACATCCCGCCCCCACCCCCCATTAAGGAAACCATGGTAAATAATTTCTCCAAAGCCAACTTCATGCTTCTTAACACAGAAGTGGTGAACTTTATCACACCCATGCAGATGGACAATAAAGTTACAACTGCTGAGTCCTACACAAATGCACTCTATAAGCACTTACATGAGTGCATGGATCATGCTATCCCAAATAGAACCAATATGTTATCCTCCAATAAAAGGAAGCCAATCTGGTGATCCCCTGGCATAAACAAACTCTACAACAGAAGGAAGGGACTGTTGAAAAAGAGAATAAATTCCCAGGGTCTATATTAGAACATTAAAGTTTCAAAACTTCGAATGTTCTAATATCGACACCTAGTCAGTGAAAGCTGAAAATATCGAAGCAACAGAAAACCAAATTTTTTCCTAGGGAAAGAATTCGGTTGTCCATTTCTGTTGCTTCAGTATTTTCAGTGCTGTGGTAGAAAGTTACTGGTCAGGTTCAGGTAAGTGCATGATTGAGTGCGGGTTAGGTTAGTTAGGGTTAGGATGTGGGTTAGGTATGTGTGCAATTGTGTGGACGTGAGGGTTAGGGCGAGTTAGGTGAGTTAGGGTTAGGGTGCAGGTTAGGTATGTGTGCAATTGTGTGGACATGAGGGTTAGGGCAGGTTAGGTGAGTTAGGGTTAGGGTGCTGGTTAGGTATGTGTGCGATTGTGTGGACGTGAGGGTTAGGGCAGGGTAGGTGAGTTAGTGTTGGGGCACGGGTGAGGTGAGTGTGCGATAGTGATGGACCTTATGGTTAGGGTTTGGGCTAAGATAAGTGGATAGTTAGTGGTGTGTGTATAGTTTAGTGTAGGGTTAGACGTAAGATTTTAGGTGTATGTGTGTGCATTGCTGTTTGTTTGGTGTGCTTATGTTGTGTATATGTGTTTTGGAACAGCAAGAAAAAAATTTGCTGTTCTGTATGTTCAATGTTTTCAGCTTTCTCTGGATAGGGGTCGATATTAGAACATTTGAAGTTTTGTAACTTTGATGTTCTAATATAGACCCAAATTCCCATGAGTGGAGGAGCTCCCTGGTTAGCCTCAGTAAGAAGCTGCGATCCTTTATAAAATCCTCCAAAGCTAGCTATGAAAACAAAATCTCCACTGATTCTAGGGACAACCACAAAGCATTCTATAGCTATGTCAAGAATCACAATGGCAACACCCAGATCTGCTCTGAGTTACAGCACAACAGCACGAAAATTACAGAACCAACGGATATTGCCAACATCCTGGCAGATAGGTTCAGTGCTAACTTTACCCCTCTCTCACCCCCTAAGGGGCCCATATCTATACAGGAAGAATGCAGAGTCCCTGTAATCACAACTACACAGCTAAAAGCAGCACTCCCTAAAGCCAAAAACACAGCATCCATGGGTCTGGACAACATCTCAGACTGCATTCTACATGAACTTCAGAATGAACTGGCTTGCCACTTAAGCACCATGTTCAATAATAGCCTCACATCGAGCTTTGTGCCCACTGAATGGCACACAGCAACAGTTATCTCACTCCAAAGGGGGAGCCACCACTGATACCAGGAACTATCGCCCTATTAGCCTGATGAGCCTGGTCTGTAAGGTCATGGAACGTATCATCTTGGAATTTATAAACAAAGACATTGGTAACCTCCAAACTCTGGACCCCACCCAGTTCGGGTTTGTGAAAGGCAGATCATGCCTCCTGAACCTGATCGACTTCTTTGAGGCAGTCACCAAAGCCATAGATGAAAGTAAGTTGGTTCACACCGCCTATCTTGACCTCACCAAAGCTTTCGACACCATCACCCATTCTGGAATTATAGCTAAACTCACTAAACTAGGTATAAATCCCTATGTCACAAGATGTGTTGCCAACTGGCTCACTAACAAAACCTACACTGTAAAAGTTGCAGATTCCAAATCTGACTTCAAACCAGTGACAAATGGAGTACCTCAGGGTTCAGTCCTTTGACCTCTGCTGCTTGGTATCTACTTCTCTGAAGTGCAGGCTAATACAGAAGGTCTTTGGCTAACAAAGTACACAGATGACTACAAACTAGGAGCCATAGTTGAGTCCCCAAATGATGTGGACATCCTACAGAAGGGCCTCACTGAGACAGATGCATGGTGTCAGAGCCATGGCCTCAAGCTCAATGCCATAAAGTGCACTGTCATCCCCTTTGGTAAAAACTCTGTACCCATGAACTACCACATAGGTGGCAGTCTAATTAATGCCGACTGTGTGATAAGAAACCTTGGGACCCAGGTGGACAGTAGTCTTTCCTTTGATAATCACATTACCACAGTAGTCAGGAATTCCTTCTATGTGGCACACCTCATCACAAAAGGATTCTCATCCAGGAAAAAAGAGGCCATTGTTCCCCTTTATTCGATACTCATTAGACCCATTATAGAGTACAACACCCTTTTTGGAATGTACCTCACAAGAGATCTGCAGCAGCTGTAAAGGCCACAGAGGTACCTCACAAAGAGGAATACTGGCCTCAAACAGATGCCCTGCACTGACCGTCTCAAAAAACTCCATCTTTACTCTGTAGCACATCACCTATTCCGAGGTGATCTCTGTCTAACATATATAGTTACATCAAACCCAAAGCTGTTGGACATGCTACACCTAAAGAAATCCCAATCTCTCCAAGCTACATGCTCTAGGGACCTAAACCTTGTCACCACAATAAAGAGGACATGCTGGAGGTATAGATTCCTGTCCCAGAGACTTCCCATACTCTGGAACAAGCTACCCATCTATGTCAAGCAAAGTTCCTCTTTAGCACTCTTCAAGAAAAATCTTGATGAGTGGATGGGAAATAAGGAATACACCCCAGGGATCACTTCTGTGGCTCTGCTTGACAGGGGCAAAGGAAAATAACTTTCTTGGGTGGCATAAGCCAGGAAACATTGTTGGCTAGGCTTACTTAGGCCCTTGAGCCAATAGCCTAGTACCTACCTATGAACCTATGAACCTATGAATCAGTAGCGTAAAGGAAAGGGCCATATCTGTGCCAAACTGGTAGTTAATGATGCCATATATACTGAACCTGTAGACATAGCTAACCTGTTATCCGACAGGTTCTGTGAAAACTTCACTTCCCTGTCCCCACCACACGTACACCATGACATTCCTACCACCTGTCCTCTACCTTGAATCTCTAAGTAGCAGGTTGTAAATACCCTCTCTAAGGTCAAAATACAGCATCTATTGGACCTGATAACATCCCAGGCTGTGTTCTATATGGGCTCAAACAAGACTTACCAACACCATTGGGTACTCTATTGAATAATAACCTAAACAATGGCTTCATTACAGCTGAATGGAAAAAGGCCACCATTATCCACTTACACAAGGGTAGTGCTTCCACTGACCCTGACAACAATAGACCTATTAGCCTGACTAGCCTTATCTGCAAGACCATGGAGCAAATCCTCATGGACCTTATCAACAAAGATATAGGTAATCTCCAAACACTTGACCCTACTCAATTTGGATTTTGCAAAGCGAGATCATGCCTGTTAAACTTGGTGGACTTCTTTGAGACAGTCACCAAGGCCCTGGATGAGGGGAAATCTGTTCATGCAGCCTACATAAACTTAGTTAAGGCTTTTGACAGTACCCACCACTCAGGCATCATTGGCACACTCACCTAGCTAAGTATCAACTTTGTATCGTTAGATGGGTCACTGATATAACCCATATGATAGAATCCGCCTCCAACAGTAGACCTGGAATCAGTGGTGTTCCACAGGGATCAGTCTTGGGACCTCTACTGCTTGGAATCTATTTCTCTGATGTACAAGCTAAAACTAAAGGTCTGTGGCTGACAAAGTTTTCTGATGACTGCAAACTGGGAGCGGTCATAGAATCTCCAGACGATGTCAACATCCTACAAGAGGGTCTTACACAAACAAATAATTGGTTCCAAAGTCATGGCCTTAAGCTCAATGCAAAAAATGTTTTATCATCCCTTTCAGTAAGAGTGGTGTTTCTGCTAACCACCACATCAATAACAGCACTATAACTACGCACTCAGTGGTGAGACACCAGGGCACACAGGTTGATAGCAACCTTACCTTTGATCATCATGTCTTCCCAGTAGTAAGGAGGACATTCTATATTGCTCATCTCATAAGTAATGGCATTGCATCTAGAAAAAAAGAAGTTATTACCTCCCTGTACTCTTCCCTCATTAGGTCAATAATTGAGTACAATGGCCCTTTTGGTATGTACCTTTCCAAGCACCTGCAGCAATTGGAGAAACCACAAAGGTTCTTCACAAGGAAAATTCAAGGTCTTCAGCATCTGTCCTATGTGGACCATCTGAAATTACTGTCACTTTATTCTGTTTCATACAGACTACCCAGAGGCATTCTCTGACCTGCATATAAGGCAATCTTTGACCCTGCTTTATTAGAAATGCTGCATATCCTCAAGTCAAATACGAACTGTAAAAAACTTAACCTGGTATATGACATTAATAGAACCTGCTGGAGGGACAGATTTGTCTCCTAGAGGTTACCACACCTTTGGAACAGACTCCCACTTCATGTCAAGCAGAGCACCTCATTGGCGCTCTTCAAACGAAATCTGCATGACTGGATGGGTAACCATAAATTCGCCCGGGGGATTCCACCTGTGACCATCTTGGACAGAGGCAATAAGTGCTGATCATGGAAATAAGGGTAAAACTCGGCTATGCTTGTAAGGGTTCTAAGGTCATTAGCCTACTAACCTCTTATGATCCTATGATCCTATGATCCAAATGGGTGCAGTCTATGATTCCTAACACTTTGTGGAGGCAGGCAATGTCTTAGAAGCAACTACCCTGATGAAATGGGATAATCATTTATCAGTGATATATCAGTTTATGGCTTGAATAATCTACCAGTTAATACTTTTGATATACCAGACATAATCACAGTTTGTCACTGTATGGTATCTGTATCTAATATCATAAGTTCTACAATAGGCCTTAATATCCAAAGTTGAATATGTCCACACATTCCTTCTGTAGGCCATAGAAATAAACCAATGCCTAAACGATACCACTATCCATTTGAAGAGTGTTGCGTGGCTATTGGTCTTTTAGGATGAGGGAAGTTATCCTCTCCTGGCACCAATTTTGGTGTCAAGTCCATGGATGTCATGCATCTCAGGGACTACCACTTTAGCTTATGAGATGCTTCTGCAGAATACTTTCAATTTCTGACTTTTCAATGTTACTTTTTGACATTTTCTATGCCTTTATACTTAGATGCACTTGTTTACATAACTTCACACCTAATGTCTATGAATCCTAATCTGCTTTCATCCATCCACTTGCTATTATACCTTCATTAGACTGTGCATCTTCATTTGCATGTCATCATGTTCATAGCTGTGTAATCCTTTCCTGCACTTTTTAGATCATTGCCCTATAGCCCTGCATGGTTCTGTGAATAACAACCTAGCTGTGCAGTATGGCTTTCAGCAGAAGATGAGCTGTAAACAGACTAACTGCCAATGCCTACCATTTTTGATTTTGCTTTTTTTAAAAAATTATCTTCAGTGACTCCGCATTTAGCTTCTCTTAAAAGCAACATCCCCATAAATGGCATCTGTACCAGTTTTGACTTTTTATATATATATCTTCTACAGCTACTGATATTAATATTGCCATGCATCATGGCCTACTGCTATCTGCCTTTCAGATTTATTGTGCCCTGTTTTATTGATTTGTAATCCTGCTTTGCATTTTATTTACCAGAAATCTGACATCCTCATATTCCAACTGAGCTTATGACCCAATTCCAGATCAGATATATACAATAGTCAATATATATATAGCTAGTACAGACGAAGATGCACAAGTACACGTAGAACAGTTTTCTGTATTTTAACACCATACACAGTTCAGAAGATAGTGAATTAAGAACGAGTCGCCTTAAAAATAATTTGTTACTACCTGCATTGCATTCATTCAGTTTCTAGAGAGCTTATTATTATTTAGTAATTTTTTACTGTTATTGTTATTATCATTAGCATTAATTATCTATGAGTCTGCAGACTGGACAACAATTCTGCAAGAATACAAAGGTTTTATTTAGAGTAAGCGCTTTCGGTAGAGAGCAATCTCCCCACCTTCATCAGACAAACACATATTCTCAAACAAGCTTCTTATATCATGACAAGATTTAAAAATATTAACCTGATTGGTTCGTTACTTAATTAAATTAATTAAAAATGACTGTATTGGAAGTTTTTTTTGAAAGAACATCAAAGTAATGATGTAACAGTATTACAAAATGCCAGAAAGACCACGGCAATTCAAAGGCACGCAAAACAATTCAATTGAAGTTGTGTCTCAGTTGTTTTTTATAAAAATTATATCTCAGTTGTTTTTCTTATTGAAGTTCCATTTTAAATTTCTTTTTATGTTTGTTATTTGATTTACTTTTTATATTTATGTGTGAACGTGTATTTATACTAAGAAAAATCAGAAGGTGCATCTATGTATAAATTCATGTGCATATTTAATATGTATATTTAAAATCCTCCAGATATCTAATGTATCTAAATGTTTAAATGTTTAAAAACCTTTTAAAACCCCAATACAATACAATACATTCCCCCCCCCATATAGATATATGATAAAGGTGCTATGGAAGCATGTATTATAAATGTACATGTTATATAATGTGTGCCCACTCTTAATTATTAATGTGTTGCACATATTTTATAGATTGTATAAGTTCTATATATTCCTTGTATTTTTATTTTTATATTAGATGTTACAAGTAGTAGGCAATGATAGATAAATAATAAATAAACAATAATATGAAAAATGCCAAAAATACTACATTATAACTTATACATTATAAATAAAGCAAACAGTTCCTAATGCCTTTACCATTCAGAAAAGTCTTTAAACTAATACGCTATATAATTTAATAGGTTGATTAATTAAGTCATTCAAAAAAATGTATAATTATATAAATATAACTTGGTCAATTATTCAGATGAATTTGCTACATCACAAGTTGTCCATCAAAGGAAGCCCGAACAACATGACTGCAACATTGATGGACGAAATATTTCGACTTCGATCTTGCATATGTACATACTTCAAAGAAAAATATACATATAGAGCGTAACAGGACAGTGTTATGACAAGTCCTGTAAAAGTAGTCTAGGGAGACACAATGCAAACCACTACCAGGAGATTCTCCATGTTGGAACTTACTGGGTATTTATAAATGTTTGGAGGTGCATTCACTATTAAAATCTAGAACAAAAAATTGAAACAATCATGGGTTAGAAGTGGTGCTCTCCCTAATTATGTTACTATCAGTCCTATCTCTTAAGTGCCTTAAGTTTCAGAATACATTTGATGGACACCACCTCATTGAGCCCAGGAAAACTATACGAGGAGGTATGAATCTGCCAAAATACTTCCTGTTCCTCAAGTTGTAACTGCCAAGGACCACCCCTAATTTGTGGCTGTACTTGTTGAATTACAGTAAACAAAAATGAATGGTCAGAGTATTGGCTGACATGTTTCGCAAGGGCATTATTCATATCAAGGATATCAATAGCATGTATATGCTCATATATCCTTTTCTTAAACGCCCTGTCGGTCTTACCGATGTAAAATGCAGGACATTGCTTGCAAATTGCCACATAAACAACTCCCTTTGAGTTGCAATTGAATCTACCATTGATCCTATACTCTGTACCAACCATGGATACCCTTGAACCAACAAAAATGTATTTACAATATGGGAAACAACCACATTTATTCATTCCCCTTGTCAACTTATTGGACGTGGGGATAGCTCTTTCTAAGAGGTTCTTTAGATTTTGTCCTCTCCTGTAAATACATCTGGGCTCTTCCCCGATACATTTGATAAGTTCTTGGTCTTCTTTCAATATCTTCCAGTTTTTTATAAAGATGTTTTTGATAGCTTTAAAATCCATACTATAGGTGAACAGAAAGGGGATATTACCAATCCCATGTCCATTGTTGTTATCCTTAGCTTTAACTACCATTGTACCTTCTCTAAGTATTGGTTGAAAGTGGCCAGTTTCCCTTTTAGTGATTACTTCTTGCCTAATTCTGTCTACAAATGTGTTTGGGTATCCCCTCAGCAAGAACATTGAAAAAATGTTCTCACATTCCTGCAAGAAGTCATCATGTTCGGAGACCATCCTGGCTGCTCGAACAAACTGACCTTTCACCACACTTCTCTTCTGATGAGCAGGGTGTGAACTGGTGAAATGCAAGTATGTATTTGAAAAGGTTGGTTTTCTGAAAATAGTTGATATTAATTTATTCAAACCCAAATCCTTTCTTATTTTGACATCCAGGAATGTTATTTCATTGTCATTACTAGAATAAGTGAACTCAAGAAATTCAGCTGAGTTAGAAATACTTTCAATAAAATTTGGTATTAGGTGACGGGAACCGTTCCAAAGAAAGAACATGTCATCTTGGTACCTTGTGTACCAAGAGACGTTCCCTTGATGTAATTCATTCTGAAACAAGAATCGGTGCTCCCATTGTGCTAGAACACTGTTGGCAAAAGTGCAACCACAAGGGGAACCCATGGCAATACCTGTTGTTTGAAGGTAATATTTGTTCTTAAACACCAGATAGTTGTTGGTAAGTATAACATCAAGTAAAATTTCCACAAGATGCATTTGCTCGTTTGAAGCCCCTTTACGGAGCATAAAATCCACGGTCCACTCCACTCCTACCTGGTGTGGAATGACCGTGTATAAATCCTTGATGTCAACCACTAGAAATATGTGATTTGGATTGAATGGAATTTTCCCAATGGTCTCAAGAAAGCCCCAAGAATCTCTACAAATTTGTTCTTCCAGCTTTAACATAGGTTTTAAAATGCTATCAACTAGTTTGGCGCAAGCATATGTGATTGAACCCCTACCGTCCACTATCGGGCGGAAAGGAGGATCCACGATATCCTTGTGGATCTTTGGTGTGCCAAAAATAGAGGGGATCCTGGGGGCTAACATGGTGATGTATTGTAGGGTATCGTTGTCAATGATACCCTCCAAAAAAGGTCCTGTAATATCCCTTTAATCTTACTATAAGCTCTGTTCACCTCATTGGTGCTAGCTTCAACATAGGAATCAGAGTGTAAGTAATGAATCATTTTATTGTCATAAGAATATTGATCCATGAAGATCAACCCACCCCCTTTATCTGGTGCCATAACTCTGATGTTGCACTCATTAAGCATATGGATGAATGCAATTTCATCCTTGGTGGTGTTATAGCCAGATTTATTCCCAACTCTGAGGGTTGGCCCATTTCCCTTAGCCATAGACCTCAGATCAAGTTCACATAGTTTCTCAAAAGTAGAAAGAATACTAGTTAACGGTGGATTGAACACACTGGAAACTCTTAATGAACTCAGAAGTGAGGGGGCAACCTACTTGTTAGGTTTAATTTCCGGACGAAAAGTTTTAAATCCATGATGGTTTTAAGCAAATCACAATTCCTGTCCGGAATATATATTTTGTATATTTTGAAGAGAAATATTGACATATTCTTTGGATAGCTGCACAAAAATATCTAAATGAGTAATGTATATACATAAAGACTGAGAACGCATCAAAACTGGTACATGTCATTCTCGGTTGATATGATGCATGCACAGAACAAAATGAAACTCCCTGTCTAATGGTCTCCTGCAAAGTTTACTCATAGAGCCACGTCAGTTTTACCAGCATCTGAGTGGCATGCCTTTATATTCTATTCTTTATATTCTATCCTCTTCCTTAATATTACTGCAAGGGGCAAACAACAAAAAAAGCAAAATGCTTAGATATGAAAGGGTTCTGATTGATGATTCGCTCTAGCGTACTAATCTCATATTGGAAGCAAGAAATTGGAGTTCAAAAACCTATGGCAAATGATAAGATTATTTCAATGACAAACTAATTACTCTACCATATGTTAGCATAATACGAAAGGGGCATGAATTTGGATTCACTCTGTGGCTGTCAAATATTAAGGCAAACAGCAAGGTCATAGAAGAGTTACAATGAGGACCAACAGAAAGGAACACCAAACATGTATATAATATGCCATACTTGACTTATTATGCTGCAATGCAACTGTGGTCTTGTATGTATTTAAGTGTGCGCATAAATATGTACTGTATGTAAGTTGTTAGTCAGTATGTAAGTTTGGGAAATCCATCTGGAGCTTTTCTCCATAGTAGTCACTAATTTTTATTAAATCCGTATGCAACTTTTCTCCCTGGGCCTCCGCTGAAAATGGGCTTCATTCCAGTCAGACTTTCCCAGTAAACAAATGTTAAATACATAAGTAAAATATCTGTAGTCTATCTTAATACGAGAATTTAAATAAAGTAAGGATGACACAATGTGCAACAGAGTCCAGTAAGATCAAATCCTTTTCGAATACTTGGAATTAAAAAAATAAGTTCCTCATCACGTAGGAAAAAAACACTAATGTGGAATTTCACTAGACAAATTAATATGAAATTTCAGTAGATTAGAAGGTCTACAAAATGATTTTGTAACAGAGATGTTCCACTCTGCAACCACTACTCAGTTTTGTTCAAGTAATGAGATCTCTGAAAGTTTTGAAAATCATCCAGATTAGTTTTATGAAGGAAATAAATGTAAGTTGTAACTGATAATAATCAATATCCTTTCTCCTTTACCCATAAATTGAGCTGTTGTTGAGAATCTTCAAAAGATACCCCCCCCCCCGTTTTATTATTGGCAAATGAATTTGTTTGGGAAACCATTATAGTTCACTGAATATGCCTTGTACAGGCCTAAAGGGAAATTGTTAGTGCAGGCCACAAATCCTATTGTACTATTGTCATTCTAATTGCCTTTTTCCTTTGGAAATACTCATCAGTCAGAAGACTGTGAAGTTTGTGCAGTGATTGCCAAAAATACCCAAAGAAACAGGAAAGCCTTGCATACCCAAAGAATTAGTGCACTAAAAATGAAGTCCATTTAGCAAGCATCAGAGTATTTCTCTGCTTCTTCTCAAGAAGGCCTCAGACCCATAAACTCATAATAGCCAGTTCCAGCATAGGTTTATAGGTGTAAACTAGACTAACAACCACTAGTGACTTTATAAGCCTAGCAGTGCAACCCAAATGGGACTAACAAATTTGATTAATATAGGTAGTGATTTACTGACTACCTCTGTTTATCAGAGACATAGGAGCTAGACTGGGGTAAATTTCCGAATACCAATCCATTGATTCAAGTTTCACTTAAATAGGATTAGAGAGGAACTCTGCTTCACATGGGATGGTGAGCATGTTATAGAGAATTGGAATTCTCTGAGAAACATATCTGTCTCTCTAAAATGTCCTATTTATGTTGCAAACAAAATGTAGGTCTTTTAATTTAGTTGTTCTGATGCTGTCAGTTTTGCAGATGTGCAAAATGTTCATCAGAACAGGGTCCAGGGATACTCAGAATGCCAGGAAAAGACTTCTTCTCAGAAGTCTGTATGATACCAAATAAAGGGACAGGGCTATGATGTGATTAGTGTAGGACATTGTGCTTACTCCCTGTATTCTTTTTGTAAGGAACCTTTGTGGAAGTTCCATTTGCTGCATTTGTCTGGTCAGGTATGTACCAAAGGGGCATTAAAATCTATGATGTTTCTGATGAGGGCCAAGTACAGTGGTATAATGACCTCTCTGAATGAAGATGCCATGCCCTTGCTTGTAAGTTGAGCAATACAGCAGGATTTTATTACTACTACTGGACACATGTTGTTTGAAGGCTAGGTCACTAGTTCCCAGATCCCTGACTAGTGAATCAAATTTTAAGAGTGTTTTATTGATGACATAGTTGCCCTGGTTGATAGACTTCACAAAATGTACTATAATGCATTTCTTGGTATTGAGTTTTAAACCATGGCTTTGGCACCTAGTGTTTGTCTGTATTAGACCTTTATGAAGGGTGTTCTCATCTTGAGGGGATTGAATGACTTCTCCCAGTTTTCAATCATCTGCGAACTTGGCTGGTCAAAGACCTTTGACACTGGCTTTGACATCCCAGGAGTAGATGCCAAAGAGGAGTAGGCCCAGCACAGAGCCCTGGGGACTCCACTCTTGACCAGCTTTTTTGTGAACGTGGCATCACTGATTCTAACCTTTTGTGTACTATCAGTAAACCAGCTAGCTCTCCAGCATGTTATAAAAGGGTTTATACTTAGTTCCATTAGTTGATTGACAATGCCCTAGTGGGGTATTGCATTAAATGCTTCGGTCAGATCTAGGTAGGCAGTATGCATACATTTACTCTCATCTATTGCTTTAGATACCTCTTCAAAGACATCACCCACATTCAGTAAGCATGACCTTCTTTTGACAAAATGAGACTGGGATGGATCCCATGTCTTCTAAGTCCTTATGGATAATTTTCATGATAATTCTTTCCATGGCTTTGCAAATAAGACTAGTCAGACTAATAGGTCTGTAGTTTCCAGGATGTGTTGAAGGTCTGCCCTTATAAAGGAGGATGGCCAGTGCAGTCCTCCATTCACATGGTACACAGCCTGTTTTAAGACTGTAGTTAAAAAAATACTCCAGGGATCCTGATGAGTTATATTTTAGACAATTCAGGAGGCATCTGGGATGTTTTCTGGGCCCACTGAGGATGTGTTCTTGGCCTTATTGAGCATAACCAGTAAATGCTTCCTAATTATAGTTGGAGGGGTTATGTTTGAGGGTATTTTTGAGGGGATGGTTGGAAATGAGAGGGGAGTAAAATTGGGACTGAATTTCTTGGCTAAGAGGTTCGCTGTACCTCCAGGCTCAGTGAATGTGGCACCATTAACCACCAGTTCAGCACATTTCTGTGTGCTGCCCTTGAGATTTCTGACATAGCTGTAAAAGACCTTATGGCTATCTTTCACCTGGGAGTCTATCTTAACCTTCAGTTTGGCTTTGCTTGACCTAATTGTCCCTCTTAGTTGCTTATTTAATTTGATGACAGTTTCTATCTTTATGGGAATCAACTTTCCTGATTTTTGCCATATTTTTTTTTCCTTTTGTTGTATATCCTGTTTGATTTGGGATGCCACAAGAGAGGTTATTTTCTAGGGCTAGTCCTGGAATGACTTTTGCTAAGTACAGTTGCCTCTATGAAGCAAATGACATGGTTGTACAGAGTTTCTGAGAGCAATTCAGCATAGGCTGCCATATTGTCAGGATTTGGAAAGACATTGAATTTGACAATCCATCACTTAATAAAAGGTAATTTGTCTTGGAATAGTTCCTAACTGTTACTGGTTTAAATGTGATTATGGAGTTGATTTTGATTTCCAGGGAGACAGATTTATGGTTTGATCTTACCAGGAAGGATGAGACATGGGGTGGGTGCAGCATTCTCCCATATTTGTAAACACGAGGGACCTATAGCTGGCTAGGATATGGTAAGGGATTTTGTCTATGTTGATCTGCTCTTGGGTGAAGTCCATTGCATCATCCCGTTTGATCACCCTGCAGGTGAGACAATTCCTCTTTTAGTCCTTATCTGTGCAGCTACTTGTCTAAATGTGTGAAAGGCACTGAAACCTTGCACTGCTGGGGTACTTCCTGCTGCTTTAAACAATCTTACAGAAACTGCTTAGATGTCTATATTCTCAAGTGTGTGGAGGGCTTGGAGGGAGTGTAGTTTTTTTTTTTTTTTTGGCGGGGGGGCTAATGGCATTGAGCTGTAGCACACTGAGGTCCAGTTGAGTTGATTTCGCTGTGTCTGTCGGTTTATCAGTTTGACATTGTCTAGAAAAGACACTATGAGTGTGGGTAAAGTTTTGGCCAGTATTCAAAAGCCTAAATGAAAGAGCTACAGGCCCTCCTTTGCAAAGTGATGTGTTCTATTAACCATGCCCTTCCAAACTGATATATTTGCACTATATTGTTACTTTTCAAGGTACAGATTTGAACCATTCTTTCAAGCTGTTTGCTACTGTGCAGGGCACTGGTGACCCATGCAAATGTGCAAAATGTATAGCAGCACAGAAAAAAAACAGAAAACCAGTAATATAATGAAAACACTATAAGTCCTTTTGTATATTTCCAAGCTCAGACAGACCAGGCAGAAGATAATAAACACAGTCCTCCTAATGTAAAAACACAGTGGTAGAGACCCACAAGGACAATGCTACCACAAAACACTTAAACAACTAGCTGGAAATCTCTTGTTGAAGGCAACTTCAAGACAGTCTTACAACAGTAATAGTGAGAGGGAGAGAATTTTTTTACAAAAAAAAAAAAAAAAAAATCAGTGAAATACACACATAATTGGAAATGTAATTGTACTCTACCTACTTAATCTGGTAAGACTCTTCTACGTGTACTTCCACATGTATCTTCTCTACATATTCCTCTACTCCAGGCTGTTCTCCTAAACAGCTGCCTCACTCTAAATCTAATGCCCTCCTAAATAACTGCCTCGCTCTGAATCTAATGTAATATTACATTAATACCTTAAATGTATATATTGTAAATACTGTAATTAGTCTTCGATCTCCTCCCCCCAACTGGGAATGATATTCTTTACTAACTTCATATAATAGCTGATGCTGTTTAACTATGACAAACACGTCTGCCATGTTTGAACTCCACTTTTACTACTGTTTAACTACCTCTCTCTGAATACTCCAGAAACTCTAATGTATGCTCAACTAATAGTGTACTTTCCTCCTCTATTTCTCCCAATTCTTCTAAACTTATATTTACTACAAACCTTCAAATATTAGTTTACAACTATTTACAGTTTATCTACAATTGTGAACTCTTATAACTGCATAAACATTATCTTTTGCCTCTACCAACTTAAATGTTGCACAATTGGTTCTCCAATCAACTATGTAAATATGTTAAGAATTTTCTTCTATTTTGCAATTATGCTTTACCACATTACTATGTATAGTTTTACTTTTGTTTACTAATATATAATATGGAGCTTTTCTCCCCAGGCCTCCACTGAAAACAGGCTCCCTGAGCTCAGTGGACCTCCCCGGTAATGAAACTGGAAATAAATAAATAAATACACACATAAAAGTGGAAAAACAGTAGCGATTGCTCAAAATAACGTAAGTGCGATTTAGCAATCACAGGTACTTAACTTTACTTGGATGGCACTGGATACAAATAAAATACTTCTGAAATGCAGACTAGGACTCCAGGCCTTGCTGAACTCCTGCAAAAAATGAGCAGATGGGGGGGAAGAGTATATTAATAGTTTATACAATAGTCAATAGCAATGAAAGTGGGGTGGGATGAGCAGAAGGAGGATGAGGGAGAGACAGGACCTGCAAAAGAGATAACTGAGATAAAAGATCACGTTGACAAGTGCATAAGCCTGAGGATAATGTTTAAAACAGAGAGTGCATTTTTTGTCTAGTGGTGTAAACCTCAGCTCTATATGATTGACAGTTTTGAATGGTAACAAGGGGTTATGGATGGATGGTGAGTGATAATTCTACTGGCCCCTGTTAAATCCCTTTGGAGTTAAGATCAAAACCATCCACTAACATTCTCCTGGTTCCTGTAACATGAAGATGGTACACTGCATACACCACTGATTAGAACAATGGACTTCTGACTGCAGTACTTTGTGCTTCCTCAGTAGGAAAAAAATATGATCCTTCATCCTTAACTCTTTCATTACACAAAGATGAAATGCAGGAAGAACACATATTTTAACATCAGGAGTTTAGAAGGTGCCATTATGACACACTAGAAACAGCCTTACCCAAATTCATAGCATTCAAGGTCATACACCATTATGTTAAGTCTAGCTCCCATACATAATTATTCAGTGGAGGAACTCTTCCTGCAATTGCTAAGGTAATTTAATGATTTTTTTTCCACTCCCAGTGAACAGTCTGCATACAAGATGGATATGACTGAGGTTGCAGACATGATCTAATCCACAGAAGAAGACAAGGAAGAGGCCTTTGCTTATAAAACTCAGATAGCATTTCCCATCATAAATGGCTCACATAAAAGGGATTCCATCTCATTAGGGTTCTCAGAAGTTATGCAGCTTTTCAAGGACACACTCACTAGGGTGTGAGAATATTTGAAATGGAAAAAAATGAAACCGTAGAGATACAAATAGGAATATTTTGATCTCTAGGTCCTAGAGTAACCAAAACATATAGTGTCCTTAAGTCTTTCTAGCCTTTTTGAAATCTTCCTAGCAGTTTCCCAGCTACCAGACTCCCACCCTGAACACACCAAGGAAATAAGTATGTTATGTAGATTCTAACAGATGTACCAGTATCTCTTAAAGAACCCAGTGGTGAACCCCAACAAAATTTCTCTGGCGGCACTAAAAGCCAGCATGTTGGTCTCAGGTCCTAGTAAAGGTAGTCACAAAAGAAAAGGGAAACAGGGTTCTAAATAATTTAGATAAGAAGATATATGTTTACACAACTCTGGCTTTTAGGACAACAGGCGGCTGAATGCAGTTAAAGTATGTTCAAAAATTTATGATGAATTTCTAAAGTCTCAGATCTTGAAATTCATGCAGATGTCTAAATAAATAGAGATGCATATGAAAAATAAATGGAGTTATAAATGCAGTGGTGTACTGGTAACAATATTGCTTCACAGCAAGAGGTTCTCCAATTCAATTTTCAACTGGGGTACCTGTACCTTTTGTACAGAGTCTGCATATCCTCCCTGCATTCACATGGGTTTCCTCCTACATTCCAAAGACATCTGGCTGGAACTTTTCTCCCTGAGCCTCCACTGAAAATGGGCTTTGTCCTAGTTGGACTTTCCTGGGAAAAACATGTAAAATAATAATAATAATAATAATAATAATAATAATAATAATAATAATAATAATAATAATAATAATAATAATATGTAGAATGTTTGGTACAGGATCAGTCATTGGGCACTATGTGTGACATAAAGGTCAGGAATTAAATGGCAGTGTCAAAAGAGATCTGTTAAATGCCCCTTTGCTAAGTATTTCTTCTAATAAGGACAACTTTAAGGAACATGAAATAAAGGACAAAGTTATACAAATGGTGTAGCAACATTTTCTCCTCTAATTTGCCAGTGTTTTAGAAATTATTCTTTAAAGATTGTTCAATTCTTCAGATTCCAGTCTAACTTTCAGTAGGTAAAAAATTGGTAGTCAGTGGAAATGTGGGTTTAGCAGGGGAGGATGAAGGAAAAAATAGAGATGCAGCCAGACAGTGCTCCTGTCAACCTCTCTGGGCACTCAGACTATCTCTGTCCACTACTCCCTATAATCTTTTCCATCACTAGCCATCACATCTAGGTGGCAGATTGCATCATCTGTAAAAGTCCTGGTGAAAAATAACTTCAGTGAACTAGAAAATGGGTAAGAAGGGTGCAGGAAACTTGAGACCATTACTCACTTTATAGGAATACCTCCAATTCAAGATCAGCAAGTTCCTCTTGCCATTCCCTTTGTTTAATAATTGATAGATCAAGGGATGATAGGAGAGGAATGAAAGTGGAAAAATTGTTATGATTTAAGTCTAGTGCTTCTTGGTTCACCAGATAACCTTTGGAGGCTAATTTCGGTCCTATGTAAGTTCAGCCTCTTCTTCTGGAGACTGGAGACCTAAATGATAAATGCTCACCACACACACACACACGCACGCACACACACACACACACACACACACACACACACACACACACACACACACACACACACACACACACACACACACACATATATATATAGATAGATAGTTAGATAGATAGATAGATAGATAGATAGATCAAGTCAAGTCAAGTCAAGTCAAATTTTATTTATATAGCACCTTACAGACATAATATGCCACCAAAGTGCTTTACAAAAAATACAAAATATAAGATACAAATACGATCAACATACATTACTAAAAGCCAAATCATAAAAATAAGTCTTAAGATTTGATTTAAAAACTGCCACTGAAGAAGACTGCCGAATGTAAAGTGGAAGCTCATTCCAAAGTTTTGGAGCTGCGACAGCAAAAGCTCTGTCTCCCCTCGTCTTTAATCGTGACCTTGGGACCTCAAGCAAAGACAAATCTTCTGAGCAAAGTGCCCGAGCAGGAACATAAGGATGCAACATCTCTGATAAATAAATTGGGGTCAACCCATTTAGGGCTTTAAATACCAATAACAAAATTTTAAAACGAATTCTATAAAAAACAGGTAACGAATGTAAAGCTGCCAATATGGGCATAGCATGATCACATTTACGTTTGCCTTCCAAAAATTTCCCAGCAGCATTTTGAACAAGCTGCAAACGAGATAAGGCACCCTGACTCACTCCAAATAAAATGGAGTTACAGTAATCTAAACGTGAGGTTATAAAAGCATGCACCACAGTATCTAGATCACACCTAGACAAAAAAGGTTTCACCTTAGCCAAACGTCTTAACTGATAAAAAGAGGATGCCACTACCCTATTAATATGACCCCTATAGATATATGTTTGTACTCTTATTGGTCTTCCAAAGAGGCTTCCTATCCATGTTGGAACTGAAGTTTACTTACTTACATGTTCCTATCAACAGGGATGAGTAAAGACTCCTGATATTCAGAGAAGAACCCATCATTACAATTTACATCCATGGCCTTTGTTTTTTCTATGATGCCCAGAGGGTTAATAATGTTTCTTTCTTCAGTTATAGTCTTCATAAGAAGGTGGGGTATTGTAAATGATTTTCTCCTTCAGGCCCAAACATAACAACAGCATTGGTCAGGTGTATAATTAGTCCAGAATGCCTTGAAAAATAGAATTTTTTGATCAACATTACAAAGCTAAGCCTCTTCCCATACAGTAGATACAATATTTCTTGGGGCTATATAAACACAGAGGAACGGACAGAGTATTACCTGAAGAGCAGGTCACTTACTCTGGAGACCTTTTTTGCAGCATGCCAGCAGAGAATGCATGATGAACACTAATTTTCAAAAGACTGTTTGGATTAAAGGTTTCTACACTACCCATGGTTGTATACAGATTACAAAGAGGACAATTTTGTGATCTGTAGTGGCATCCTGGGATCAACATTTTCAACCACTGAATGTGATGTACCTAGTGTTGCCCTCCATCCAGAAAGAATGCATATCATGGTTGGATCAAGTATACAGAAATGATAAAATGCCATTATCTTGGTTTGATTTAATTTGCTTTCTAACTACTGATATATCAAACTTTGCTGGTGTACTCCCTCATGGAGTTGATACTGGTTTACTGGTCCTGATCCCCTCAAAAAAAAAAAAAAAAAAAAAAAAAAAAACAGATTGGAAATCCACCTGAAAGAGATGGCAGCAGGTCTTTTTTCATTCCAGGTCAACAAAGAGAAGTGGAAGTCAGGAGTCCTTCATGAAAAAAAAAATATATATTGACAACACCATCAGCCAAATTCAATAAACCCTACATGGTCTGGTTCTAGATTCACTAAGCACCATGTAGAGGTGCACACCACTGCACAAACAAGATAAACACTGTGGCATGCTAATTACAGCATAAGCAGGTGAATTGCATGCTAGTCAAGCAATCCAACACAGTGGAGCTATTCAACAACATATAAAGGAACCATGTCTCAGTGCTGTTTTGTCCTGCAAATTCCAAAACCTATTGGAATTCAGCCATGGAGAGAAGTTTACATGGAAAGAATTTTAGGGACTGCTGTTGTGTTAATTAATTTGTATGTGCAACAGGCTGAAGCCTATGATACTGCTGCTGCTGCTGCTGCAAACAGACCTAGGCCAAGAATGAGAAGAGTTTTCAGGCCCTGTTTAACTTTTTACAACCTACATGATGTGGAAAGTATAGATCCCTACTGGGTAGATATGGACACACTACTGGAACTCTGCAACTTCTGTCGTTCTCAACTCAGAGCCAGGGCCAACCAAGGGGAACTCATCTCAGTGGAGACTAAGGTATATGTAGATCTTATAATCATAGCTACAGGTGCCATTCAGAGACCAAAAGGGAACATGCTGGGAGTGTCACAGGCATCAGCATCCAGGATCATCTATCAATTCCGGAATGCTATGCTCCAACATGCCACCCAATGACCACATATATTCTCTCCATACCCCTGAGGAGAGGGCCAGAAATATGCAGGAGTTCTACCATGTAGCACACTACTCCAAAGTAGTGGGTGCCATAGATTGCAACCATATAGAAATAAAGGCACCAATCAGGGAACAGGGTAGGCTCTACATAAACAGAAAGGGCTACCACTCTATTAACTGCCAAGATGTGTGTAATGCCAAGGGAATAATCTTCAATGTGTCTGCTGGCAACCCTGGCATTTATCATGACTGACATATCTGGCACACCTCTCAACTGTACTAGATGTTTGCTAGAGGGGATATCCTACAGGGTCATTTACTGGGGGATGCAGGTTATGCACTGGACCTATGAGTGATGGGACCCATCGGAAATGGCAAACACCCACTGAAGAATGCCATAATGAGGCACATGCTCAAACCAGAAATATCATAGAGTGTGTGTTTGGGCTTCTGAAGTCACAAGTCCAGTGCCTAGATACAGCTGGGGGAGCACTGCTGTACAATCCACAGACATGTACTGAAAAATTCACAGTATGTGCCATGCTACACAGCATTATCCTGAGAAAAGAGCTTCAGCAGGATCGGCAAGGAGAAGGAGCGTAGATCCCACCACCAATGCCAAGGTCATCACAGCCACAGGCAGATGAGGAGTCAGAGGAGGATCCACCAGCTGCTGTGGGTATAGGCAGATGTAGGTGTGATCAATATGCCCTCACATTGGCTGAGACAACACATAGCACACTCACTCACCACCTATAGGCCTAAAACCTTCCTCCTACACACATACATACAGTAACATTGATGCCAACTTTCACATCCTTTACCTCCCTATGTACTGGCTGTGTACTGCTTGTATCAGACAGCCCTGAACTAAACTGTGAAAGCTGCTGCCTTTACAAGGTTATACTGAACCCGGAGTGTATTGTGTAATAATATGAATGTGTGGCATATCCTTGTATTTCATTACTTGGTACTGTAAGCAAGTAAAAGATGGGAGATCTGTACAGAAATGACCTTAACATGTGACAGCAGAGACTTACTTGACTTATATGTGTCCATTACTAAGTAGTAGGCTTAACATTGTTACCTCACAGCAAGAGGTTCTCCCGTTTGATTCTCGGCTTGGCTTGGGAGTGCCTTCTGTGTGGTGTCTGCATGTCCTCCCTGCAGTTGGGTAGCATTCGAAAGACATGTGTGTGTAAATGGGTGTGCCTTCGTTGAAGGTTGGGCGTCGAGCTGGTACCTCAGCATTTCGTAAAAATCTACTGCCAATCATTAGTGGACCGGAGTTCTGCTGTGGCAACCCCTTATCGGGAAAAAGCCGAAAGACAAACCACAACATTAAGTAGTAGGCATTAGGCATGAAAGATGCACACAGTCATATCTCTCAAAAGTACTGATGGTCACTGCATGCCCTCAGTTTAGAACCATACATTTGTAGTGAAAAATCATTAAAGAGAGAAGTTAGAAAGTAATGATATATATTGCAGTTTCTGACTTCACAACCCTCATAAGATCATTCACAAAAAAGTTGGGAAATTTGATGCTATCAACTAACTAAGTTTCCAAGGCCAATATAAGTCAAAGGTACAATTACCAATTCCACAACATCAATGCAGCTATACTAAGCACTAAGTCAGCTATGCACCCTGAGCATCAGACACAAAGCTTATGTATCTCTGAATCCAAAAGATATTAAACAGGATATGCCACAGCTATCATCACTTGCACAGGGTTTTGTGTGTGTGTGTGTGGGGGGGGGGGCAGGAAGCCTAGGCTAATGCAAAAAGTCTGTGAGTGTGTGTGTGAATAAGAAAGAGAAGCAGTTAGACATTTGGATATACCAACAAATTGACAGTGACATAAAATGAGTTTTAGTTGCACAGCTGAACCATGTACCAGCTGTATGTGTGTCTGTAGGGGTCCCCCAGGTGAAATTGATGTGTGAGTGTCTGCATGAACAAAGCCAGGCTCCGTGCTAACTCTGCATCTTGGTATGTCAGACAGGTGTGGGCCATGAGTGGTAGAGATGGCAGTTCACAGTTGTTTTTCCCAACCACAAGAAACTAACTGGCTCTGCCGGGAGTTGCACTGGCATGTTCACACCCAGAGTCAGATGCACTGCTGCTACCTGAACATGACTGATGTCTGCTGGATGTGCTTCCTTCACGGAGATGCCCAGGACCACAACCACATTGCCTGCCACATCTGGGTGTGGAAAGCTCACCCACTGATGGAGCAGTGGATGTACTTTCACTATGGGACTGTGATCGGGCACAGCCATGTTGGCTAATAGCAGATGTTGTGGCTGACCTATGCCCATGAGGATGCCCTTCCCCTCCCAGCAGATATTCCATCACAGACAATGCTCATACCATACATGACAGATACCTCTTGTTCCATCACAGACAGCACACATTCCAATGTGTCATTCATCCAAACCATTGAATCAGCAACACGATGGAGGCAGTCATGCATGTCAGCCTGTGCCACATCTACAACCCTATGCATTTTTGGAGCACTTAGAATGTGCCTTTGTCCCCATGACAACTGTAAACATACATTGAGTGGCACAGGAAGAGATACTTGGATCAGGTGGAGGTGGGATAGCAGGCCTGTTCTGAGAACCCCTAACAGCCCTCCTGTGTGGCAGTTTGTTCACTCTTTGGCTATGGCCAGAGTCAACAGGCACTGAAGCCACAGTAACCACACTTTCCTTATCGATTGTCTTGTCCTCCACCTGTCCAATATCTGTGGGCTCTCTGGAATGGGTAGGCATAGGCCTACTGGCTGTGTCTGATGGAATTGTAGGGGATGGCTGTATATCAACCTCAGTGTCAGAATCAACCTTTGCTCCCACTGACTGTGCCTCTGTTTGGCCACCATCATTATCAGAGTCTGATGATAAATTGACATCAGGTGGTAGAGGTCCCACACTTCCACTGTCATGATCACCTGTGTTGAATAGCAACAAACACAGAAATTATACAATGACCCCCCCCCCATTAATATTCCAAAACATGCAAGCTGACTGGCCAGCATGTCCATTACAAATCCCATAATATACCAATGGAAAAAGGTCCGGTCGCCCGAACTTTTTTCCGTTGGTATAAGGTGTCCAAAAATTTTTTTTTAATAAAAACAAAAAACAAAAAAAAACGGAGCAATGGAGACTTTCTTTTCTCCATTGCTTCCGTTTCAATTCATTGATGTACTGGGCATGCATGGGAAAGTAAATCCCATACGCATGCGCAGTACATCAACACAAGGTAGCAGTATACCACCACCAGCAAAAGAACAGTAATGCACCATTATACAAAGACATTATTTAAGAAAAGTTAGTATTTTTTTTCTTAAATAATGTCTTTGTATAATAGCAATAAATGACTCTGTGTTGTGGTATATTGAAGATTTATAAATCCAAAAAAGATCCAGAACAAGGGGAAGATGAAAATTAATAAAATGTATTGTGGCAAACCCAATAAACACAAAGGCAAACCAGTTTCGGCTAGAAAATATAACCTTCTTCAGTGCATCAAAGTTATCAAACAGACATACATTTCCACATATTTTATATACCCAAAACCATGGAGATTTAATTAGAAACAACCAATAATTGGTTCCAACCAAAATTAACTTAAGTCATTCAGGCCAGGTTTAAATAGAGCTCCTAGCCTGATTATCCTAGCCTTGGAGCCGTTCATTAGGTTTTGTATATCTTTGGGTATTTGGTTTATGGACTCAAGATTGGAATTATTCCAATAAAGGGTGGACACAAATCATTGGTCCCCATAAGGACTATCTTATTATACTCGAAGTTAAGCTTATTGCTCAGGACATAGGGACATTTTGGTCCTCTATAGGTGGCAGAGATGTAGTTGGTCACCTGATATTTACTAACAATTTTATATATATATATATATATATATATATATATATATATATATATACAAATAGAGAATTTCACTGAGTGTTATTAACAGCTGGAAATTATTCATAGTGCCCTGTATGTGAACAAAGAATATCACTGGGTGGCAGAGACGAAGGTTGGCCGATTATCAGCTTTCATGATCTCTACTGATAGTTCTTAATTCATCTTGGGCCCATAATCATTTATATCCAGTTGTGTTAGGTCTGTTTTAGACCATTTTTAAAGCTGGTTTGTTGGGATTAATGTTTATTGATGGCATAGATGGCTTGGTACACCTGTGATCATGTCTAGCTAATGGTAAATAGATATTCATATTAACATATATATTGGTCTGGATGGTTGGTTTCTGTTTTTTTTTTTCTTTTTTCCTGATCAAACAGTCAATATTTTGACTTGCATACTATTGATAGTTTATCATTAAAATTGATCTAATTACTGACATTTTGTATATATTACTATATAGCATGGAGCTTACTAAGCTATTGCATGGCTTATCAGCAGACAGGGACAACTTAGAGATTTTTGTTTTTAAATAACCTAATTCAGGTAATTCCACCCTACGAAAGGATGACCCAACATACTTTTGTGGTGTACTATTTCAAAAGTTGACTAAAAGCATGAGAACACTTAGGGCCAACATATGGCACCTCAAATTATTCAAATCTTACAAGCTTAAGGATATCACGCCATGAGGTCTACGAGTCAGGATTCAACCTTTGGTTGGCCAGATAGATGATCAACACTCTCAGGACTGGGCCCAAGCACAACATAGAGCATCCATGCTCTTTGTGGATATTCTGATTGAATACTAAGAAAGGATGATTGACAAATGCATAGGGGAAGTTACCACCAATTGTGAAGAAGCTAGGGTCTACGAGGCAGAACCTTTTATTAGCAATTATTTAAATAATTTGGCCAAAGACTTATCAGTATTGGAGGAACAACTTGTTAAAAAGAAAAAAAAAATTCAAAGAGACACCATGGATTATGAAAGGGCAAACCCTATGTTATTCAAAAAAGTGTACATTTCTCATATTCTGGCTCTAAAACAACTAATAGAAAGAAGAGACCTAGACCAATACTCAGGAAAACAGAACAGGCTTACAGTGGCACTTCTGAGGATGACTCATCCTCTGCCACTGATTTATATTCCATCTCTAACCAAGAGTTTCCAGTGGCTAAAAGAAAACCTAATGTTGACCCTTTAGGGGTAAGCAACATGGGGGGGGCATCATAAAACCCCACAACATTCAACAATTACTAGAAAAGATTGTATCTCACTGAACAATGTGCATAATATTTCTTCATATGATTGATCTGATGTACAGATTAAACTATTGAACAAAGGTCTCAATTTTGTGCCAACTTTTCAAGTTCCTGAACACATTTTGGTTAAGGAAGTCAATGACTTTTGTAGATTAGTAAATTTAAAAATATTTTTTTTCCGATAGACAGGACACTCAAAGATCTACTGGTTTCCAATTTGGGAAATCTAGTTGTGTGCCTCCCATGGATAAGCATGTTGCAGTGTTCAGGGAGTGTGTATTAAAAGATCTTCATTTTTCTCGTGAACACCAGTTTGTTAAACATAACCTGTCCAAAGCAAAACAACTAGCATTACAGGATCTTAGTCAGAACCACAATCTGGTTACTTTTCCAGCAGATAAGGGAGGTGGCATTGTGGTTATGGATTGGAATATGTACCAGGCTGAGGCTGAAAGACAATTGTCAGATGCTCGATTTTATATTCATATGGTAGTAGATCCAACCCCCAATTTCAAAAAAGATATTGACTCTTTTCTAGACCTAGCAATTAGGGAAAGTATAATCAGTTTAAAAACTTGTAAACAGCTTAAGTTGTTAGACGCTGTACCCCAGTATTTGTATCTATTGCCAAAGATACATAAACATCCCACCTGCCCTCCGGGACAGCCTATAGTATCTGGAAGGGGATCACTAACTGAGCCCTTATCAGCCTTCCTAACTGAATTGTTGCAACCTTTGTTACTTTTGATTAGGCCTAGAATAAAAGATACCATGCAATTTCTTAATATTATTCAAGATACACAATTGGATCTTGCATGGTATTTGTGTACACTTGACATCACCTTCCTATATATCAGCATTCCACACTGGGCAGGTCTACAGACCATTCAATTTTGACTTGAAAAATTGGAATTATACACTCCTGGGTTTAACACACTTCTTGTGTGTTTAACTGAACACGTGTTGTCAAAATTTTTTTCTAACTTTCATGGGAGGTCATATTACAGGTTCGTGGTATGGCGATGGGAGCATCTTTTGCTGCCATCTATGCCAATTTGTTTATTGATTTTTTGGTGGAACAACTGATATATGAGTCCATTCATAATCTACTTTTGGATCGGTTAGATATCTGGAAATGTTATTTGGACGATTGTTGGATGGTATGGCGGGGTGATAAGCAGTATGTGGAAGAATTTATACAATACCTTAATGAAAATAAGAGGGGTATTCAATTTACTCTTTATATTGAAAACCAACAAATAACATTTCTGGATGTGATTATAACTAGGCAGGTGGACCATACACTGGAAACACAAGTATATAGGAAATTTCCGGAGTATAACACTCTGTTACAAGCCTCCAGCCATCACTCTTGCCACATCATCAACAATATTCCGAAGTCCCAATATTTATGTATTAAACGTATATGTTCCTCTGAACAAACCCTTAAGGCCTGACAAAATGATCTAACTAACAGATTTCTCATGAGGGGTTATCATCAGAACTGCATTTCTTGGGCACAAAATCAAGTTGACAAACAAGACAGATGTCAACTATTACAATATAAAGACAGAACTAATGAGGACAGTACATACACTTCACAACCCATCAGGTCAGTCACTACTTTTGGAAGTAACACCTACAGATTTAGAAATATTATCAAGAACCACTGTGACATTTTGCTAGCCCATGACAAATTGGGTGAACTGCTTAGTTCAAGATGATTATTTTCTTACCGTAGATGGAGAACTATTAATTTACATCTAACCCATTATAAACATTACACTGTATCTACCAGTCAACATAGAACTTTATCTGGTGATATATTATTAGGATGTGTTGCTTGTGGACATTGCAGTGCATGTGCACATGTATCTAAAACTAAGGAATTCACTAGCAGCAACACACCAAAAGTTTATGATATAAGATGTTTTGGAAACTGCAGTAGTGATTGGATTGTCTGTTTGGCTACTTGCTTCTGCTCCTCTTTTTATGTTGGACAAACGTCCAGACCCTCAGACATAGAATTGGTGAACATTTAAGTGACATTAGAAACAAAAGGGTTTCCAATGCCCTTTATAACCACACTCTAACACACAAAACTGCAAAATTCACTTTCATTGTTATAGATAAAATTCAAAGAAATAGGTCATGTAAAGCTGGATGGCATTTTATACTAAACCACAAGGAGTCATCTTGGATTATCAGGCTAGGAGCTGTATTTAAACCTGGCCTGAATGACTTAAGTTAATTTTGGTTGGAGCTAATTATTAGTTGTTTCTAATTAAGTCTCCATGATTTTGGGTATATAAAATATGTGGAAATGTATGTTTGTTTGATAACTTTGATGCACTGAAGAAGGCTATATTTTCTAGCCAAAACTGGTTTGCTTTTGTGTTTATTGGGTTTGCCACAATACATGTTATTAATTTTCATCTTCCCCTTGTGCTGGATCTTTTTTGGATTTATATTCATATTGGTTTGATCAGTGCACACTGTCTTCCCTGCGTGCATTTGGTTTTGCATATTGAAGATTTACCCATGGTCGGCTTTATTTAATCACTCGGGCTTCATCCTCATGATAAAACCACACCAACCATGGGTAAATCTTCAATATACCACACACACCACATCGTCAGTTATTGCTTAAATAATTAATACCTACAGTACTACTGCCCAGTATATGCTAAGAAACTAACAGTGGTGCCATTATTACAGCCAGTACAGCAATATGCATGACAGGCCTGGGTCTATATCAGTTCAACGAAACAGCTCATCACCGAATACGATGACCTCAAACTTCTAACCACGAAATCTAAAAACATCAAAAGCTCAGAACAGCAAATTTTTTCCCTGGGAAAAAAAATCACTGTTCCAAGAAACACACACACAACACAAGCACACCAAAAAAACAGCAATCCACACACATGCACTTAAAATCCTACATCTAACCCTACACTAAACTGTACATACAGTACTATCTATCCACTATCCTTAACCCAAACCCTAACCCAAAGATCCATCACTATCACACACTCAACTCAACCATGCCCTAACCCTAACTCACATACCCCGCCATAACCTTAATGTCCACACAATCGCACGCTTACCTGAACCCAACCCATAACTTTCCACCACAGTGCTGAAAAAAGCAAAGCCACAGAAACGGACAACCAAATTCTTTCCATAGGAAAAAAATTTGGTTATCTGCAGCTGCGCTATTTTCAGCGTTCGCTGTTTTCGGGTTGATATTAGGCCATTCAAAGTATTAACACTTTGATGATCTAATATAGACCCACAGGCCTGACATCAACATCACACAGTAAAATATTTCTCTAAATTGCTCAGCAGTACTGCCATAAAAATGTTTGGTTTGCCATCTGCAGATGGTATTCTCCTCTGCAAGCCAGATGGTCCTGGAAGAAGTTTAGCAAAAGGTAAGGGCAATATCATCACAATTAACAGTAACACAGGGAGTAATTCTTGTACCCCTTTATATGTCCATTAACTATACTTTTAACAAGAACTTGGCTGACAACCTAAGCTAATCAATCATAATGTGTTGTTAACTGTAACAATCTTCAAGCCACCCCCCCCCAAACAAAATTCTTATGACACAGTGATACAGAAGTAACATATTGATTTCAATTGTTTTATTATACAACAGTGTTCAACTGTTGAGATACCAAAGCCTACCTGGAATCTCCTCCTGGGACATGCTTGCAGTCCCTGACAGTGCGGCACAGATGTCCATACATGCTGTTTTGCAGTCTCCTGGGAGCTGTCTGAATCCCTGGCAGTGGCCAGGAACTCTTCATTCGGTGTTAGTGGTGGCTCCATAGCAGGCCCTCCCCCAGTAACCATCTGGACACAGCTCACTTCAGTTGCTTTTCTTTGTGCAGATGTGATCATGTCTGTGGGTCTATGACATACCTGCTTATATGTCCTGTCATGGCCACCCACAACATTTACATCATATACAGGCAGGTTCCAAATTTGCATTATGCATGCCATTTCTCCCCATCCCTTTTCAAGCAGGAAAGCACCATGCTTCCTAAAGGCATTCACTATTACCTAATTCTCAGCATTGGTGAAGGGGGTCTCCAAGTAAGACATGCCTGGGTGACATATTCCTAGGCGTTCCAAAAGACAACAGAAGGAAAATAGACATAAGTCTCACATAACTACAAAATAACTGTTCCCAGATTAAACAGTAAATCTAGCCTGTAGTATTACCACTGGAGGAACAGAAAACAGTCTAGAGATGTGAAATACAAACACAGGCTGGATGCAAAATAAAGAGAGTAACAATAGCAATCCTTGTTTGTGTCATAACAGTAACTCAGCTTTGCCCCCCCCTCCAAAAAAAAAGAACAGGCAAATGACACATTTTGCTAACAAACCATCTTTGAAATGCTAAAAGTGCTATCAAAGAAACTGTCCCTAAAACATTTGTACATATTTATTACAGAGCATTCCATTTTAAGGCATTGCTAATCATGCTACCTGTGAAATGCCTTGACAAACATGCCCATGACATCATTACACTTCTAAGTAATGCATGCAGATAAAAGTGTAACAGACTTTGCTTAAGATTTTTCTTAAGTACATTCCAGCATATGCAGTATGTAGCTGACAAAATGCAAGCATACCTTCTGAAGTCCAGTAATCCTCTGTGCAAATATATCCCAAAGAAATAGCATATGTTCATTCTTTTCCACATAAACAAGTCTCCTCACCATCAGTTTGCCAAACTACATGGTTGCCTTTTTTATAAGGTTGCAAATTCAGGGCTGCTAGCACAGTGAAGATGCAAATGAGATGTGAACTTATTAGAATTGCTGAATCTCAAATATTCAGATCCATGTAGGAAATGTAAACGTAGTGCAGGCACTTCCTGAGTGTTTCTTTGTAATGGATTGCAGCTGTGACTGATTACTGGTTGGGTGAAGGAAAACACAATAGAACTGCGGGCTGCATTAAATCCAGTGGATGTGTTAAGTTAGCTCTACAAATTGTTAGATGTAAGTTCGGAAATGTAAGTAGGCAGCACATAATTCACAGGTTGTGTTTCTTGACACCAACCTGCCCTTCATTTGTTGTCAACTGCATATGTTATTATGCCATTTAATATCCTCATTCATTTTAATGCCAATGATATAGAATGGCTTACAGACTGCATGTCTCAGATTACTTTTCAGAAAACTGAAGAATGACCAACAAATACAGAGAGGTTAGGCAAGCAATAATCATCAGGTTGTGTGATCAGTAACTACATTACATCCAAAAATAATAAATGTACTACTAGCAGTTGTATGGTTTCATATTATTGTAGATGATGCTGCAGTTGGCTGTGTGCAGAATGATTTAAGCTCTTTGCTACAATGCTGTTTGTGTGCTAAAGAGTGATAAGGCACCCATCCTATGTTCGGAAGGCACACTGGAGTGAGAGTTCAAATCCAGATCTATGTAGACATATCTCATGTGAATCATCATTTTCTAGTGTGTATTTAATAGATTAAGTTTTCCTCATTTCAACTGTTTGTCCCTTTTTTCCTTTTATGTCTTTTTTTTTTACTTTTTTTTTGTGGGTGGGGCAGTCTTTGCATGATGCAGTGCTTAGTACAACCACAGGAAAAGAGGAAATGAATGTCAGGTTTGGGTATGGTTATCTTATTTGTGCAAAGCACAGCAGTACACAGACTGGACAACTGGACCACCCAGGAAGCAGACAGAACCCTGACAGCTAAAAATAGAAATCAGATACATCCAATTAATTCTATTGGTCATCACACAAATCCACTAAGTGGCATTGCACAGCAGTTAACAGAGAGTCCTTAAGAATGATTAGAAAATTAGGGAATGCCATGTAACTAGTCCTGCAGCAGCAGGTGAAAGTGTTGGGCTGGAGTACAGATGCTTCCAGGTTCTAAAACAGGGTGTGCAACCTTTTATTTACAGTTGTGACATTGTAGTTTATAGCAATGAACTGAAACATGAGCAAGTGTTAGTTCAACTTTCTTTTGGCAACAGATGTAAATGTAGGACTGCCATACACATGGTTGAGGGTTCTAATGCAGGATATTCCATACACTTTTACTGTTGTTCTTTTTCCCATTATATTCACTCAGTTATACCATTTTAGTTAGTGGAGCTGATATTAATTGTATGCATGAGGGATGAGACACTATTATTGTGGGTTTCTTTCTTTCTTTCTTTCTTTCTTTCTTTCTTTCTTTCTTTCTTTCCTTCTTTATTAACAGATTTATTATCAGATGTATGACTGAGGCTATACTGTGTACTATATTTCTGTAAGCATAATTCTGCTATCTGGACTTGCATGGCCTTCACGTTTGCCTAAGACACATACACAACTGCCTTTATATCCAATAACCTTGTCAGGTCACATGCATATATGTGTAACATACTGTAACCTGCATTTATGTATGATGCCTGACTATGTCTGGGTTCCCTATTAGAAGACCAAAGATACATTCTTTCAAATGCATCTTGGTCAAACTCAGAAGCCTGAAATGGCAAAATATCAAAGCGGCTTTTAAGCGAATTCTTTCCCTGGGATAGAATTTGCTTGGCCGCTTTGTTACTTTGCCATTTTCAACACTGTAGTGCAGTCTCGGAGTTGGTATATTTAAGTAGGAAGGGTGTGGGGGGCAAAGCCTCCCACTTAATGTCATGTTTAAAGTGTTTTTTTTTGTTGTTGTTGGAACAGCAATTTTTTGACAGTTTGAAATTGTAAGCTTTCACTTACATAGGGTTGATTAATCACTGTTCGCTTTTTTAAGCATTCAGTGATCTAATATAGACCCCTATGTCTGAACAGCACTTCTTCTGTGGCAAAGATGGAAAACCAATGATGTGGAAGTAAATGTTTTGTTTTTATGCCTGGGTTTGAATTCCACAGTGTAACAATCAATTTTCTCAGTGTAGAATGGTAAAAACAAATGCATCAGATCATTACATTTATGCTCCCAGTACATGTCTGCAAACATACCTCTCCTAACAGTTACCTTCTAATTTCCAATATATATATATTTCCAGGCTACATCAGCAGACACACCTCAAACTAAGGCCAAGTGTCAGATTAACCTTCCAATTGTAATTTTTTCATTCCTCACTACTTGGCATGATGTTTTCCGCATACCATCATGCAAACACGTTGTGCAGTTGTGCATACTGCGGTAAATGCGGTAACTAGAATTGGTGGGAGAGCATCAGTTTCCATTTATCTATATCTGCTAGCAGATATACATGGCTGGCTTTAGTGAGGAATGTGCCGGGTTTAGGGCAACAGCAGTCCAGGTTATTTATTGGACTCCTAGTAAAGCACCACAGTCAAAGGCTTTTTCAGGGAGCCTATTCTGGCTCCCAGTACAAGTCTAAGGTATGGGATAGTTTAGAAACAAAAAATAAGAGAGCCTACCAAGTTAAAATGTATCTGCCTTCTTTAGTCATTTTAAACACTGTGATGCCAAAACCACTCACACCATACAGACTACACTATCAGGTGAACCTCTTTTTGGATGTTTTCCTTGCGGACATTGCACATACTGTACCAAGTTACTTACAACTAAGTTTTACCAGTCACAATACCCCTGAGGTATTTAATATTAAATTCTTAATCAGTCTCCTCCGACTGGGTCATTTACTTGGCTAAGTGCACTTGTTCTGCATTTTACGTTGGTCAAACCTCTAGACCACTGAAACTACTCATATCTGAGCATCTCAGCGATATTAGGAACAAGAGGGAAACAAATGCTTTATATAAACATTCTTTAAATCATCATATTGCATGTTTCAGTTTCATCATTATTGACAAAATTTTGAGATCTAGAAATAACAAATTAGGTTGGCATGAGTTATTGAATACAATGGAGAAAAAATGGATTATTAAACTTGGTGGGCTCTTTAAGCCTGGTCTCAATGAACATTTGTAATGGATCACATGATTCAAGGAATCTCTTATATATAGGTTCTTTTTCTGTATTCATTCAAATACTGATGAAGGCTCTGTAAAGCAATTGCTGAAACCGGTCTGTTTAATTGAACCTAAATACTTTTATTAAAGTATTTTCTATTATTTTCATGTGCCTTGTTTGCTGGTCCATTTTGCACTTGCTCTTTAGGACCCTGCAGCTGCTGTACTCACAGAGGCTGTTTCATTATGGGATAGTTTAGCCCAGGTTGTAACCAGTGTCACTGGTACACCGCATGCTGGACAGCAGTGTAGGCATCATTTTAATGATGTACAAAGGAGGAAGAGGGATTCACTTGACCACTGGATGCAGGAATTTAGGACTGAGGACATCCTACATACAGTATGTGTGTCAACTAAAGAGAGTGCCTGTAAGACTTAGAAAGATGAATATAGGCAAGACTGGTATGCATAAGATGAATATAGGCAAGACTGGTATGCATAATGGTCTTCTGTTCTTTTATGTATTTTCTCCATCTGACAGTGATCTTGAATTCAATGTCTGGGCTAATGGGGCTAGATTGTAGAGACTGAGGGAAACAAGTGATATGTATGCAGCAGAAGACAAGTTTTATTTTAACATTAAAAGT